>NC_000077.6:81779120-81794120 GCF_000001635.26 Mus musculus | reverse complement strand
AGGACAGTATGTCTGGACCTCATTCTCTGTTAATATAGTGCATGAGACAACATTACGCTGTGTCCCTTGCATCAGAGATCCAAGGGAGTAAGCTGGAAATCAGCAGTGGCTCCCTCCACTACAAAAAGCCTTGCTGTATTTCATGCTGTGAGCATCTTCATAAACCACCGATCCCCTTGGTGCCCTTGGCTGCTCCTTTTAAGCCACAGAACACACTAGGCTGTGTCAGAGAAGCTTCCCCGACAACATGAACACAATATGAAAGAAAGCAAGCCAGTCTCTGTTGCATAAGGTGCCTCAAATAGCCTCAGACAAAACACTCTCAGCTTCCTGGCAGAGGGGGAGGTGGGGAAGTCATAGGAAGGAGGCTGCTCTTGTCCTTAGGGACCATCAACCAGGGCTAGCAAAGCTCTTTCCCATACCTAATTTTGAGGCACATTTACAGCTCTGCTGGCATGGTGTGGGTGTTAGACACAGCCTTGTCTCATCTTAGTGCTCCAACTGAGATGTTACTGCTCCTTGGATCTCTGCTTACGGCATCAAGGTAAGCCTCCTGGGATGCCCCAAGGAGAGACTGAAGAGTGTTCCCAGATTCAGACACACCGGTGGCTGGCCTTGGAGCACAAAGTAAAAATGGGGAAGAGTGCTGACACCATCACTGTGCTATGGAGTTCACTTGGTGGCAAGGGCTGAGTTGAGGCCATAGGTACCTGCCCGTGGACTCTAGAACAGCTCTGATCTGTATGAATGGCTCATGGTTGAGCCTCACCTGTGCAGAGGCTGGTGGGTCATGGCAGTATGAACACCGGGCTCCCAGTTGCCTCCACTCTTATCTGACTGTTGCTTTATTAGGTTCATTCAGTTCTTTGTCCTGTTTACTAAAGAGAGGAGGCATTCATGGCCAGGCTTAACTCAGTGCTTTTTGCAGCCCTAGTCAGTCCCTCGGCTTCTGTGTTACTTTGTCTCTTTGCTATAACAGACAGAATGCCTTAACAGAAACAATTTAAGGTGGGAAGGGTTTACTTGTGGATACACTACACTATGGTAGAGGAGTGGCTGCAGGACCATGAGACTGCTAAGTCATGTCTCAGCAGATCAAGATGCAAAGACCTTGGACCCCAAGCAGAGCTGAGCTATAGCCATGAAGTCTTGCCCCTATGGCTCTAGGGTAATCTGGAGGCCCTAGATCCAACCTCTCTAACCAGTGCAACAGGCTAGGGACCAAGAGTCCTGCCTAATTGTGCCCATCAATGCAATGTAGTTCAAGCCCCTCTCACCCTATGAAGCCTGAAGGCTGTCCCTCCACTCCCCCCTCTGCCCCAGCCACACAAAATGACTTTAAACCCCAAAGTTTAGCCTTTCAGGCCTTCCTTCGCCTGAAAACTCAATTTTCATTTCAGCTTCTTCCTTTTAATCCATCACCGTACGCCAGTCAATACAGCCAACTCTGCATTCTCCAGAAATGATCCTCTGAGCTTCCTTGTGGCTTCTGGGGTCTTAAAGCCAGGCTTATAGATTACATTGATTTATGTTTCTTTTACTGTAGATGGAAGAAGGCCAGCAGCCAAGTAGGTACAATAGACCAGGATTTGAGTGTCAAGTCTATCACCTGAAAGCCATGGCCTCAGACAGATTTGACTCAACTCCCTCAACACTTTATGGAGCTATTGATAGGATTAGTGATAATGCACACGAACTTATGTTCGTGGCATCTAGAAAGAGCTGGTTATAAATATCGCTACTGCATCGTATTAAGCATATATTAACACACAAAGAAAATCTATTGAGCTGATTAAAGGGAAGGTGTTGGCAGAATCTGAAGGTGGTTACACTGGGCTTAAAAGTCCTGCCTTGCTACTTTGGAGAGTTGCATGTGTTGTTTCCAGTAACGAAGCAGCATGTGTTCATGGCAGGGAATTTACAATGTCTGCACGGGAATAAAGACAGGAAAAGGATTGCCCACACTCTCACAACTCTGCATACTGCCACGCTATCAAGCTTTTGGTGCGTTCTATAAAGATGACCTCATAGTTCTGTTCCCAATGTTTGTATGCCTCATATAGTTCAGAAATGTACTATTTAATCTAGGTGCAGTGCTGCACACGGGATATATAGCAAGACTGTTGAAAGAAAGAAGAGGCAGGGAAGGAAGGAAGAAAAGGAAGAAGGAAAGAAGAAGGAAGAAGGGGAAAAATAATGATAGTCATGTCAAATACAAAAGAAACTAAAGCATGTAATAAAACAAGCCTATGTCATAGAAATCATACAGCTTTGGTTCATCAGGCCCAGCCCTTTCACATGCCCCAACAGTTCACGAGTGATGTATATTTGGAGGGAGGCCAACTCAAAGCCCTGGATGTGGGCCTGGGTGATAGCTGAGCTGGTCAGCACCCTAGCTATCTCTCATTGCTCTCCAGCACTGCCCCAGCTAGACCTCCTAATGCTGCCATTGTCAGGAGGCAGGGTCAAGTCTCCTGCCCTCAAGCCCTCAAGGCTGTCTCACCTGTGCTACCCACTATCAGGACCAGCTCCATTATGTTGCTTGGGTGAGGTACAGGGCATGTGGTCCCGAGTGCTGCAGCTGGCGAGAGGTGGGGCCATCTCTCCAGAAAGCCACAGCGGGCTACGTGTGGGGGCAGTTTTGTACAGTCTATGAATATCCTCATGGTTCCAGGCAGCTGCCCAAACCAGGGACATCCCTATGGTCTCTAATGGTAATATGAGCAATGGACCTTCATACCGCCCCCTGCTGCCACATAGCCACAGACTCAGAGATGGCTCTCAGCAGTAGCACAGGCTGGGACTTCTCCATGGTCTCATGGAGGGGCTGTCTACTCATAACAGGCTATTTCTCTCCATCCTTGTGTCTCCAGTTCTATCTCTCTTCATCATGCTCAAACTCTTCTGCTTCTTTTTCTCTCTCCTATCTGTCCGCCACACACTCGAATATTGTTGGAGCTCCTGCTGCAGGCAGGCCATGTGGCTGGTGGGCCCCAGGGTAATCTCTTCTGTCTGCTCCATGTGCCGTGGTGGCAAGTGGGCCCCTTGGTAACTATAGCCCTCCTGTGTGGCATGGTGGTAGGCGGGTCTATGAACATCTGCCTCCTCCCACATCTCATGGCTTGGCAGTCAGCAGGTCTCCTGACTTTTAGCCTCCACTGCCATCCTCACAGCCCTGGGATACAGTGATGACCTCTGTGTCACTGACCTCAGCCCAGCAGCCAGACATCCCAGCAACTCAGAGTTTAACTCTACCTTTGCTCCAACATTTTTCCCATTATGAATATATATTTGTCTAAATTTCATTTTGTTTCCTTAGACCATTAGAACATGGAACATAACTTTATAAATAATTTCAAAAATGGCTGATGAGGGAGTTAAGTACATCATTTCCTGTGACTGAGAGTCTAAAGAGAATGTTGTTAGGGGACTAGTCAGCTCAGTGGCTGAATGATGTCCTTAGGGACCCAGATACCATCCATCTTTAGCTGCCACTTTCTTCTGTGCACAACGCGAGTAGTCAGCACGGCAGCGATTGGCATATGTTCATTCCTTTTATCCTTATAGCAACCTGAAGGCATGTGTGCTGTTATCACTCCCATTGCAGAGGTGGGAAAAGTGAGGATCAGATTGTGTAATGCAGCAAAGAAGTGCCATTGCCATGGTACCGAGCATCACATCTTCACCTCAGCACCCACAGTCTTGAGTTTTTGATTTGATCAAACTGGAGAGTACATAAAATTTGGAGGTAGAATATAGCAAAGACCTCTCTTCTCTTCATTGTTGAGAACAATATCAGCTGTACAGGTTCATTCTTCTCCCCACTGCTCTTTTCCTCTCCCTTTCTTTCTACCTCTTACTCTTTTGGTCTCTCTCTTGCTTTTCCTCACAGCCAAAGGCGATTTGATGAGATGTGTCTCTCTTGTTAAAGTGTGTTACCTTTAAAATGTAACACAAACACTTAACGTGCCTTTATCACATTGAGACCTGTGGATGATCTTCTGCAAACTGGTTGCACTCAGTGCCCAGTGCACTCCTTCCCTGAGATAAAGCTGGGGGATAGTGAGTATAGCAGGCACTCTTTTTGGGGGACAGTGGGGAATAAGGGGTGCTGGACAAGCACAAGCTTACTAAATGCATCCTCGGAATGGCCCTGCTTGCACCCTAGGCTGGAGAAACTGTGCCTGCTTCAGGAAGGAGTCAAAGATGAAACACCAGAAGGTTTGGCTTCCTGGTCTGGTCACCTCTAGAGTCAGAGAGCTCTGGCCTGGCTCCTCTCAATCCCACCTCTTATGTGGTATATTAGTTACTCTCATGGTGGCCTTCTCAAACAACATGATCAAGATCTACCCATGGAAGAAAACAGGTATTTTGGCTCAGAGCTGCAAGGGGAGTACCAGTAAAGGCTGGGGAGACAGGGCAGAGTGTCCAGAGCAGAAAGCTAAGAAATCGCATCACCATCCACATGCAAGAAGCAGAGGAAAAGAGAATTAAAGCTTGGTGAGACTATACATTTTGAAGCCCTCCCACTGTGATATACTTCTTCCATCAAGGCTCCACCCCCTAAAGGTCCCATACCCCTCTAAATGGCACCTCCAACCAGATACCAAGTGCTAAAATACATGAACCCATGGGAGATATTTCTCATGCACATTACAATATGATGTACCCTTAAGTAAGATAATCATTGTCAAAGAGCCTCAATCTCTTAATCTACAAAATGGGCTCATAAAGGTCCCACTCTCCAGGACTACTGTGAAGATGGTGGCAGTTCGTGCTTGGAAACCACAGGTCATGGTTCCTAATCCATAATGTGCACTCCAGAGCCCTATTATTTCATTAATAGTCTTGCCAGGTAGCTGTCATTGTTATTCCTGTTTTACAAGGAAAACTGATGCCCTGAGAGTTATAAGAACCCGTGTCACTTAACTGAGAAATGACAGGGGCAGGATTCACAGGCAAGGTTTTCTGACTCTAAGGATGTAGTCTGCCAAGGAATAGATGAGGTCTGGGCACGTGGTAACCTAAATCATATGCCAAAGATCAATTTGTTAAGTGACAGTTTTATAATAAGAGATGTAATTGCTAGGCTGCTAGTGAATGGGTGCCAGCGGTTCAGAACTTTTTTCTTCCTAAGAAAGAGGTGACTGGGAATGCAGCAGAAGATGGTGGTAAGGGCTGGGTCTCTTTCAGGGGTAGCTTGTACCCCAGCCAGTGAAGATATGCAAGAAAGCCCTTGATCCATGTCAAGGAGCAGGGACTCACTTAGTCTTTGCTTCTACTCTACCAGGAGGCTGGAATCAGTCCCTGCTCATCTCCTGGCTTCAGAATGGACACAGCCAAAGCAATTAGGGTGAGGAATTATGACTGAATTGATGTCTACGGATCTCATTTGCGTTGTTGTTGGAGTCCCCAGGTCCCTACTCCTTGTCACTCCAGCTCCCAATTCCACATCTTCCCTTAAGTATTCAGGAAGGACATTTATTGTTGGCGTATAATTCATTCATACATACATATATATATATATATATATATATGTATGTATGTATGTATATATATATATATCACTTTCCTATTGCTTTATTACTTTTCAAGTGACAGGCAGCAGAATAGACTTTGTCTCGATATTGGCTGAGAGAACATGGTCTGCATTCATTATAGAGTTGCATTTCATTCTAACACTGCTTCTTTTGAATGTGTGGTGGGGTGGGGTGGGGGGCAGGGGGACTTGGTCCCCTTCTGTAGGCATGTTTTAGCTGATTGTTGAATGATGTTTCTCCTATATGGAAGCAGTGCCCCCTGAAAGGAGAGGGAGGCTCAGGAGGCTCATGAAACTCACAAGCCACTTTGAAGACTCGGGAAATGCGCGATTTCACCAGGTCCTATAAATACTAAACAATTGCTGGGGGTGAGAGAAGACTCTTCAGTGGAACTGTCCACAAGTTGGGCAAAGAACTCAGGTGATGCAGCTGGAGTGAGCTTTCCCAATGATGGCACAGCCCTCGTCATCCAAGTTCCTATAAGGGACCAGAATAAACCCATGGGCTCATCAAGCTGGACTAGAATAAAATGGTTTCTCTGAAGTGTTGGAGACATTCCCTTGCATCCCCACAGGGAAAGAAACACAGCACAGAGATACCCAGAAGCTCTTGCTCAGAGCTGAGAGTGAGGCTCCTTACCTGGCAATCAGCTGGTACTTGGACTGAGAGAGGATTGAAGTCCCCAGAAGAGTCATTCAGCGAGTGCCGGATTCTGGACAGAGGCCAGGAAAGGTCTCCAGATGAATGCCCTGAGGCAGTTGCCTGTCTGGGTATCAGCTTCTTAGAGGCCTTGGACTCTGATGTCGTCTGGCTGTCTACTTTCGCTGATGAGTTATAGATACTTTGGCTCCCTTCTGTTTCTCAGATATTTCCCACCCTCCTTGGAGTATAGAGCTCTTCAGAGAGTACTAGTTTAGGGAATCAAAAGAGTCTTCCCAGAGGTGAGCCATAAGTGGGAATTTCAAAAACTGAAGTGGCAACTGGAAAGAAAGAGGGAGCATGAGGTGATAAGGAACTGTATAATGATCGGTTTAGTAGGGATGGTGGTTGGTGAGTGTGTGTGCTGCTCTCTCTCTCTCTTTCACACACACACCCAGAGAGAGAGAGAGAACTGAAAGGCTCTCACCTTAAGGAGAACTTCCATTCTATGAAGAGATTTTCATTTTTATACAACATTCTCCAAGATACAGCCCTTGTCCAGCCACCCACCAAGGAACAGGCCTGGAATCGCCATCTCCCCGCCCTCAGGAGTAGACATTCTGCTTTTAAGGCTTATTCCTGGCCTTTCAAAGTCTCCTCTTCTCATTGAGAAACATAGACAGCTAATTCTTTCTCAGAGAATAATAAGTTGATAACTAAACCTCGGGGGCAGGCTTGCTATGTGACAGGCACTGTGTTGCTCATGGCTTTAATGGACTCACTCTTCCAAATCACATGACAGCCAATCAGCATAGCTGTTAGACGTTGCCCTCTAGCATGCACAAATGAGAAAACTGAGGCTCACACATACCAAGAACTTTGATTATCCATCCAGTCATCCTGGATGACAGGTCCCCAGACTCCAAGGTAGGATATGGTATATGTCTCATGACATCAATCTCAGGCATGTTTTTAGAACCTTCTCTTTAATTCTGTGTTTCCTTGGAATAAAATTAGAAAATCATGGATTCCCAAGGTAACCTATGACACTATATAGTGTGTATTTATTTGCAAATGGAACTTAGAAATATTCAAAGCATAAACATTGATTCTGCCAGAAACAATGCCAGGTTGTTAGATATCAGTTAGGCCATGGTCTGTCCCAGACAGGAGCTAAAACTCTAGTTTTTTGGCATGCAGAGGGCTAATTCTGCCAACTGACTCCTAGAGAACCATCAGAGAGGGCACCATGGGTGCTTTCCATGCCTGTGTCTTCACCACCCATTATCTCCATGACTATGAGGATGTTCTCTCATGCTGAAGAAAGCTCAGTCATAGGTTGGGATGTGGGGTGTCCAGTTTTTCTCTGCCCTTTGATTTTTGTATGTCCCATTAGCTCAGAATGGTATGTAAATTCCATTTGTTTATTTAATATGTGTATGTGTTCATGTGCACACACATTCCATGGAGTGTGTGTAGGTCAGAGGATAATTTATGAAATTCAGGTCTTCCTTTCTACTATATGGGGCATGAAGATCAAACCTAGGCCATCAGGTTTGGCAACAAACATCTTTACCCACTGCGTCATTTTAATGTCCCTCAGAATGATGTTTGTAATGATTGGATTTTTTAAAAGAGCAGCATTTTATGTCATATGAATATCATATTCAAGTTCCGGTGACAGTTGATATTGTCAACTTGATAGGACCTACAGTCACCTAGGAGGCAAACTTCTAGGCGTGTTTGTGAAAGGATCATCTAGATTGGGTAAGTGGAGACCAGAAGGCATTGATGAATATGGTGACACATTTCCACAGGCCAGAGAGGCGAGAGCAGGCTGAATGCAAGCATCCGCTCTTCTCTGCTTCCTGACTGCAAATGCCGTATGACCTCCTGCCTCAAGCCACTCTGCCTTCCCTCCTGGACATGACAGGCTGCTTCCTACCCCCTCCAAGTGTGAACCAGAACGCCCTTTCTTCTTTCCTTAAGTTGCCTTTGTTACGTATTTTGTCCTAGCAACAAGAAAGGTAACTGTCATAGCCAGTGTCCATGCAGACAACCATGTTTCCAGTCCTTCCCATCCCTTCACATCCGTTGTGTGGGCGGCCACTCTTGTGTCCTTGAGGCACAAAGAAAACTTGCCACTGAGCCCTTTTGGCTAAAGACAAGAACAACAGCTCTCTGCTCTAGGTACCTCCTCCACATCTTACTGTATTTACACAACTGTATTAGACCAACTCCTCCCCCATCACCTTTTGTAATTGGCTTAAGGTAGAAAGTGACAGTCCATCACAGATGCCCAGACCAAGGACCTAAGAAGCTTCCACTTGCCCAAAGTCCTCAGCTAGGAAGCAGGTGACAAGTCGCAGCTGCTGTGGTTTTCTAGAGCCAGGGCTGGCCCTCATGCCGTGTCTGGGCCACACAAATGGTATGTGGGGTCATGGCACCATGCAGGTGGAAACTAGGTGGCTTTAGAGCTTGGAGCCTGTGATCTTGGTGGGTGGTAACCATCACAGGACCAGCGCTTCCATCTGGAGGACTAAGTGAACTTTAAGGTCCCTTTCAAGTCTCTGAGACATGGCTGTGTGATCTCTGGCCAATTCCACTGAGAGCTGGCCACACACTGTCTCCAAAGGCTCCCTGGCACCATGAGCTCTGCATGGGTATCTCTCTCCAGCTAGACTCTGTGGAGCAGTGGGGCTCAAAGCAGGAAATAGTGTGGGATCTACTCCAGTTAATATTGTTGTCAAACCCGGTAAGTCATCTGGGGACAAGGTAGAGTTCAGCTGGAAAATCACAGTCCCCCAGTCATTCTTCCCACTCAGGAGCATCGCCTACTACCCTGATGGAGCCCAGCTCTCAGTACCAACCCATTAGGGAATAGTGGAAGTCAGTGGGATGTTCCTCTAAACCTTGACATTGCCAAAAATAAGCTATGAGGGTGAGCAATGGCCATCCTGCTGGTCTAGCTGGTCCACTTCCTGCAGTAGTGATTATTTTTCTCTGGAGGAAGAGGGACAAAGGTAATACTGAGAGATGCCTTGGGTCCAGCATGACACACTCCTGCTTTCTGCGTGGCAAAGGTTCTCACCATTATTATCTCATCCCACCTCAAGGTTTCTTCCTTCATGAGGACTCTAGGAAAAGGCAGGACAGAAATGTTCCTATCCAGCCCAGGGTTCTAGAAAGAGCAGTTCAGAGAGACACTACCCCAGGGTCACCTTCCTTTGCAGTCTATCAGTGGCCTTCCTCTACCCTGCAAGGTCTCCCTACAGCCAAGTGCTTAGGCTTTGGCCTCCTCTCCTTCGTACACACTGGTTTTTATCTGTAATGGGAGTCCTGGGTACATTCCTAGCTTTGGCTTCCTTTCTTGGATGGGTTGTATACGTGTGAATGGGTGTATGGAGGTGTATGTGGAGGGGTGTGAGCATCCACATTGTGCTGACGCTGCTCATCACTTTCTGACCCTGCTGTCTTGTCATGCCCACTGTCCTGAGCCCTGGCTGAGTGATCTCATGCGTGTTCCTCCTTTTCATGCCCACATAGAGCTCTGACTCCGAAGGGCAGAACCCTCAGAGAAAGCAGATGGTCCACAGGAAGCCCAAGGAAAGAAAACCATCGTAACCTCTGGCCCCAAATGGAAGCCACCGATTTGTAGCACAGAGCACTTAGGAGCATCTGCAAGTCCTCCCACAGATTTCATACAGAACGTTTGCCCCCGGGGGAACCTGAGGACCTCAAGACAGAAACTTCTTTTGGGGTGACTCGCTGTCCTCAGAAGCCGATGTGGATCCTGCTAGGCTCACCTTCGTCCTTGCACAAAAGCAGTTTCTACAGTGGAATTCTAAGTAAAAGAACAATGATGCTTGAAAATAATCAAAGAACCACAAGACACTGCAGGGATGAGTCAGGAACAAAATGAGATCAAGGACAGAACTTCCAAGAGTCTTTTCCTTACCAGTATAATGGGAACACAAACACTCACAAGTGCATCTGTAACTCCAGTTCCAGATAGTACGACACCCCCAGGATCCAGGCACACACACAAACACACACACACACACACACACACACACACAGAGGATGGAGTGGGACATGAGAATATAAGCAGAGGTGGTGATTTCTGCCCTCACGCTATGGTTCCACAGAGCAATGCCAAGCTCTCCCTCCTCTTCCTCGAGGCTTCCCGTTATAGCTGATGAAGAAATAAGACAGTGCTCCAAAATTCAGAAGTTTCTTTCCAATAATTTCCACACCGTGTGCCTTTCTGCTCAGTTCTGAACCTCAGTGATGGCTTGTGTGGATGGGTCTGGTAAGGCTGATGCAGTCTCTTTCACGAGATTAGGAAATTTGCTTGGAGAATTAACAGATTGGAATTTATATATCTTGTAAGATCTCTCCCAAAGTTGTCATCCTGATATTTGGAGAGAAGGCAATATATTCAGGATGGTAATGTCCAGTTACCAATGGGAGCATCTTGGGTCTACACAAGCTAGCTGAAGGACCTCTGTGGTACTTTAAGGTCAGCCCTGTGACACAGGCTGTGGCTGCCGCAATGGGGACAGCAGCTGTTATCTGGAGCTCTGCTGATGAAAGCAAGCTTCCTCCCTGCCACCCCTGCCCCTCTCCCCTTTCCCTGCCTGTGCCACCTGACTGGAATCACATCTTATCAGCACACACCATCTTCTCCTGGGAGAAAGGGAAGTCAGGAGGGAAAAAAGCTTGACCCAAGACTTGAGACCCTCAGTCTATCTCTGCCACTTGTTTCCATAGTGATTGTCATGAGCAATGACCTGCCACTCACTTATCTGTGGCCTCTTTGTCCTCCATCCATTCCTGCATCTTGCTTACATCCGAGTATCCAATAGGAAAAAAATATAGGCTCTGAAATGAAACCTGAGAGCTGGAGCCCCAAGCACTGCCCTCCTTCTCCCCACTCCCACTCCCCTGCACACACCCACCTCTTCCCCTGACTGTGGGAAGACCTTGTGCTTGTCTTCCATGAATTAGGTCTCTTCTCTGAGGTGACCTCATCTCAGCTGTGAGATGGAATCTTTCGGATCCAGAAGAAATTGTGTCCCTGGCCAAGGGATGAGAGTGGTGAGCCATGAGGATCTGTTTCTAGTTTCGGCCTTTTGAGCACCTCCTTGCGTCTGCCAAGGTCTGGGACTTCCTTTCCATCCCTGAAATGTTGGTCCAGGCCATCCTTGTCTGCTTCTGGAGTCATTCAGACGCCCCTACTTCCTAACAGTCCTGAACACAGAGCACCTTGGCCTTTTTACTCTG
This sequence comes from Mus musculus, assembly GCF_000001635.26. Classification (NCBI taxonomy): domain Eukaryota; kingdom Metazoa; phylum Chordata; class Mammalia; order Rodentia; family Muridae; genus Mus; species Mus musculus. The sequence continues at coordinate 81,782,655 of NC_000077.6, read as the reverse complement.
GGGCACATCTGTATTCTGCCCTTTGGAATGAACCGGGACTTGAGAAGCCGCCTTACCCAAAAAGGTTGCCTCTGTACTCTGGGCCTTTAGCTATGGGACCTATCATTCTTCTTTCACTTGTGGAATTAGCATGTTTAGCCAGAATGGAGCATAAAAATTAGACATCCGCACCCCGGTTTCACCCAAGTCTAAATAGATCCATTCTTTTTTAAAAAATCGATTTCTGTGTAACTTATTTTGAAATACAAGGCAACTGTGTGACAGGTAGTGAGTCTAATCCTCTGTGGGGAAGCTGTATTCAGATGCCCCTTACTCAGTCTGGTGTAGGCGAACAATTGGACAGCAGCTATTCAGCCTTTTCTGCCACTTAGGGAGGGGACATTAGTATTACAGCAGCATGCTGGCCTGGCTCAAGTGCTCTTGCTCTCAGTTCCAGCTGCTAACCATTTCTCTCCTGTCCTAGGCATGAGCAGAAGCTGCTCCCCCAGTGTATTGACCCCCCCCCACCCCTGCCTCCTTTCCACCCTTTCAATCTTTCCCCCTCCACTCTGCCTTACGCGAAGAAAAACAGCCCTGGTCTGTGGGGTGGCTTTGACAACCACTGCCTCCCCTGCCTCTTGGTCCCAATGACGATAACCCTCAACGCCTCAAAACCACTACCACTGGCCATAGCTGTGTCTCCTAGTCTGGTATTAAGTGCACACTGGCTCTCTACTAGTCTTTCACTTGGGACCTTTTAGGGGTGAGCTCCTTAGGCTCTGAGGTGCTCTGATGGATAAACTGGGGTTCCTTTGCAGTAAGGAGCTCCTGGGGCCCTAATTGTCCATTTCCCTTACCGGGCTTTTATTCTCCATGTCCCTCCTCTGTGCCTGTCCTGGCAGGTTCCCATCTGGAGTGGGATCAGTCTGCTGCTTTTATTCTAAGAGTCTAGTAGCTGAAAGACCCAGAAAACTCCCCTTCCTGGCCTCTGTGAGGTGGGATCTCAGGATTCCTGCCTGCCTGCCTGCCTGCCTGCCTGCCTGCCTGCCTGCCTGCCTGCCTGCCTGCAGCCAGCCTGACTCTGTCCAATTCCCCATGTGAGTCACACGGGGACCTCAGCCCGTGTATCCCTCCCCAGGCTGAACAGAGGGCTTTCTGCCATACTCAGGTGGTCCATGCAGCCTGACCTCCAGGCCCTCTGTGACCCTCCCCTCCCCTCTCTCATCAGCCTCCTGCTCTCTATATAGTTCCTGATATTTTTCCAGGACAAGGGATCTCCATGTTTTCACATACATTGCAGGTACCTTGAAATGAAATCTCACTGAACTCTATTCCCCCTTAAATCTTAAGCTTCCCTTGACACCCAGACTAGTTCAGACTCCCTGTGGTGTTTTTAAATGTGTATAGTCCTTTGCAATGGCCCGTGTGCTGTGATTATTTGAATTTGACAGAAGGCTGTGTTCCCTCTCAAAGCCCCACATTCTCTGAGTGTGGTAGCTGTGTCTTCCGCAGCTATGAGCTCCCCAGTTCAGTGCATAGCTGGGTTCCACTGGTTGCTTGGGGGAAGCGAAGGGTGTGCAGATACAGTGAAGAAGGGAAGGAGGAAAGGGGGATGTACCCCTCACCACTGTTCCTACTGAATAAATGTTCATGCATACATTGCCTTTGAGATAGACCTGAGGTGCTTCCTCCGGAGACATAGCCCCTACTCCCTAAAAAGAGACATATGTAAAAGATGTCCTGGAGTTAATCTACTGGAAACTTGGTCACATTGCCAAATACAAGCCAGGCCTGGGAGAGCAGCTTGTGTCAGAGTTTATAGAATGAGCCAGAATGGAAGTCTAACTGATTGGCAAGCATGGGCCCAGGCTTAGCCAGAGAAAGAGCCAGATAACAGAACTGGATGGGAGACCTAGGGCCTTGCATGTCAGCCAGCCAGTGCTGGCCACATGACCCTTCCTGATGGTTTGACCAGGCCGGGGTAGGGAACCCAATGAGAAACTAGGTCTGGGCTGAGCCTATAATCCCAGATACTCAGACTGCTAGGCAAAAGGTTAATGAAGACTAGGCTTGGCTGCAGAGTAAATCTGAGGCTAATGTAGGCAAATTAGTTAGACTGACTCAAAATAAAAAATAAGAAGAAAGGATGAGGCTGTGGAGATGCTGATGCACTTACCTAGAATATAGGAGGGCCTGGGTTCAGTCATCAGCAGAGAGACTTTGTCCCATAGAGCAAGCACCTCCTCCCCTGTCTCTACTCCATTTCATCTAAGACTATAAAGGTATTGATGCTGGGTGATTGGGGCCATGCCCTTCATATGGGCCAGTGACATCCAGGATACCTGGGGCCTCCTATGGTTGCCCGTGTCTGCTGGGGTGGAGTCAGGACATTTGTAGTGAGCACTGCTGGGGTGGACTCCTCAGTTAGACACAGTTCTGTGCACCGGTGCCAGCCAGGTGTCTGCCTGCTGTGCCTTGCCATCTCTGGACTTGCGAGTTTGTCTCGCCAGAGCTGTGAGGCTCACTCCCACTGTGGGGATCCAGTGAGACTGCTCTGCCTCCCAGAGCTAGAAGGAGCCTCGTGCCACGATGGGCATTTTCCCAATCTATTTGTACTCTGCTTTTGATGGAGCGGAACCAAGAAATTGAAGGAGTTGGATCCAGTCCTAGTCTTGCTCAGCTAACATGCTGTGTGACCTTAAATGGCCTCTTCCCTTCTCTGGATGGCAGCTTTCTCTAAAATTCAAGAGACAGAGTAAAGGCAAAATTACCAGGTCCGAAAACAACAAATAGTGCTTTGAGACCTACCCAGTTACTGAGAGGCTGTGCTGACCTGAGAAATGTACTTAACTTCTCAGACTCTTCCCCTCTGTCCCATAGGGCTATTTGGAGGATCAATGAGAAAAAAACATCACAAATGGACTCTATATTGATTTCTAGACACTCACCAAATGGAACATGCCCCAGGAGATGCCCTATAATATTTAAGAACACTTGCAAGTCTAGTGGGTTCTATCTTTCTTCTTTTAAAGACGAACTCTTCCTTGTAATCCATGCTGGCCTTGAAGTTAAAATGTAGTCAAGGCTGGCCTCAAACCCCCAATCCCATGACCTCAGCATCCCATGTGCTAGGGTTTCAAGTGTGTACCACCCTTGGCTTTTCTTCTATCATCTTCTAGTGGTGGCTAAATGGTTAAGTAAAAACTTATGTCTTATCCTATGTTGGGCTAATAAGAAAGGCTGAGGACCTCACAATAGGTTAGCAGGGCTCACTGGAGCTAACAGTTGTTGGGTAAGGACTGGCCTTACGTGCAAACCCAGTGTGTTAGACATACACCAACCCTTGCCAGTGGACAGGGAATACAGAACATAAGTGCAGTGCGGGCCTGTCCAGGTTCCAGTCCTACAGCACCTAATTGTTTGGCCATGGGTAAAGACCTCAATCCTTCCAAGGCAGCCATTGTTCCAGCAACTTCATGGAGCTACTACCAGTGTCTTTGAGATGGGCTGGAAGAGACTGATGCTAAGATAGGTTATTGCAAGAATCTGGGGAACC
>NC_000077.6:81604120-81776620 GCF_000001635.26 Mus musculus | reverse complement strand
CATGACAAATAAGCAGAGGATTTTACAGGGAGGTTCAAAGAGAACTGACTTTTAGAGAGCTTACTGAGGGCTTAGATCAGGGGTTGCTCTGTAGCCATCTTGGCATCGGTTCTTGTCCGCACACTCCCTTTTCATCCCTCAATGTAATGTATGTCTGTTAGTGCTTATATTAAACCCATATTCCTGAGTTCTGCCATCAAGGTGAGACCCTCCAACAAGCTGTCAGACTGTGGTGAACCCCACAGTAGTTTGGTATTCCAGTTAGCAAAGGAGTTTCCACTGGTTATATAGAGAATGTGTTTGTAGGAGCTTGGTGGCTGAGAAGGAAGCAAAGGACATCCCACAGAAAGTAGAAGGATGTGGGGAAGTGGCAATCAATGTACCAGGAAGGCTTCAGAATGGAAAGGAGACTGGTGTGGCTGGAGCTTGAAGTCTGAAGATGAGGTCCGTGGGCATGAAGTTAGGAAGGTCAGCTAGGGCCAAATAATGAGATTCCCTACGCAAAAAATGGGGGAACTTTGTCATTTAGCAATAGGACCCATTGTCCATTTCAGGTCAGTACCTACTAGGCGGGTTCTGTCACAGTGGAGGATGGGACCTGAAGCTTATTATTCTAATCCTAATCCTGTAAGGGTTGATGGGAGCAGAGACAGAGAGGGGAGGGGAAGGGTTTAACAGAGAGCAGAGACAGCAGGCTCTCTCTGTCAGTCTCTGCCTCTGTCTCTGTCTGTCTCTGTCTCTGTCTCTGTCTCTGTCTCTGTCTCTGTCTCTCTCTCTCTCTCTCTCTCTCTCTCTCTCTCTCTCTGTATACAGTTATGCTGATACAGGCTTAAGTAAAAAGAGGGAAATGGTGATTTTGATTGTCCTTGCTTAAAACAAGACCTTCTACCCAAAGCCTCTGCAGATTTATCTGGAACTTCTTAACATGCAATAGGAAAAAGGCTTATCGGTAACTCCCTTCCAGGGCATCCTACCTGGCCCCCAGGCGAGGTCTGTGCCCATGGCTCAAGTCTCTGTTCCTTGTCTCCCTTGCTCTGTCACAACTGGGTACTGCTGGTGTTGGATGACCTGTGGACGTGTCACACTCCTATCAGACCCCCAGCAGCTGGGGCCATGGGCATGTTGTCATGTTTCTTCTCTCTCCACAGTTCCAACCTCATACACAAGAGACACCATGAGAGTGACAAGGACAAGTGATTTCAGTTTGTAAGTCAGAAGAGGGGTCAGGCTGGCCATTAAGAGCAGAGGTTGTCCCCAGGTAACCAGGAGGTGACTGTGACACACAAGCGCATGCACGCGCGCGCGTGCACACACACACACACACACACACACACACACACACACACACCAGAGCATCACTGCAGAGCCATTATTGCATGTTTGCTGAATTCTGACCACTGGAAAAGCCATCAGAAGTCAGGGCACCTCCTGTGGGGAGGGATGGCTTTTCAAGCTACTGGAATGTTCTGTCAAGGAGGGGATGATCTGAAGAGTAAGAATGCATGTTCTTGAGAGCCCCTAGAACAAATGCTGATGGCCATCCACTTAAAAGAAGTAGCTACTGACCTGAAAGACTCCCAAGTAGATTAGGGTGGATGATCACAAAATGAAAGGTTCTGCTGCCCTAATGGGAAAAGCTCTGCCTCTTGGGGGCTGTGCGGAGTCGGGGGTATTGTGTAGGGTATTGGCAGTGGGGTACTTTGCAGCTTTGAGGCTCTAGGATTAGACTGTAGCATCTGGAAAGGTAGTCTTTGAGGATGAAGGTATTTGATTGGCAAAGGATCCTCACTTTACCCCTTGCTCCCTTCTGCAACATCTCTCTTCCACCAGGATCTCCAAGGCAGAGGCCAGGTTCTCTTTGGTTCCTTCCTGAGAGAAGTTGGCTCTTGCTACTTGGGATAGGGTATGTGTCTAGCATAGAAGTCCTAGAAGAAGAGACTTCCAAGCTACCAACTCACTGGATCTCCCAGCTCAGAGCACCCAGTGGACTCTGCTCTGTTCTGCCTCTACTTTCTTGTGTCATGGATCTGGGCAGCGGCCAGATCCCCCAGCCTTGTCGTGTGTCCCACTGTGTTCATTAACTACACTGACTATATGTCTAAGATTAGTTGGGCACCACGCTGTTCCAAGCAGACATAGGCTCCCTGTCTGCAGGAGACAGAGGACAAATGTACAGTAGAAGTATCATAGCATACTCCTTAAATATGTGCAATTATTATATGCCATAAACTAAATGTTCAAAAGGTTGAAATTTGTCATTCGAGATTTTATGACAAGAAAACCCCAAGTGTCAAAACCCAGATAAACCTCATGAAGCAAACATATTAATTTTAAAAGCACATTTATTTATTAATTTGGGGGGTATGCATATGTATATGTATGCATACACATGTTAGGGAACACATGTAGAGATCAGCGGGCAAGTCTCTGGCATTGACTCTCTCCTTCTACCTGTACATGGGCTCCGGGGATAAACCTCAACTTGTCAGACCTGTGTAGCAAATGCCTCTCCCTGCTTTCCAAATCATGCCAGCTTCCATCAAAATATTGTTTGTGACTATATGGATACATTAGGTGGTTAAGAATGCTTGATTCTCTTTCAGAAGACCTAAGTTCAGCTGCCAGTGCCCACACAGGGCAGCTCACAACCACCTACTCTAGATCCAGGCAATATGATACCCTCTTTTGGCACCCACACCCATGTGGCATACACCCAGGGGGGACAAACACACACACACACACACACACACACACACACACACACACACACACACACATTGTCTTAGTCAGGGTTTCTATTCCTGCACAATCATCATGAGCAAGAAGCAAGTCGGGGAGGAGAGGGTTTATTCAGCTTACACTTCCATACTGCTGTTCACTACCAAAGGAAGACAGGACTGGAACTCAAGCAGGTCAGGAAGCAGGAGCTGATGCAGAGGCCATGGAGGGATGTTACTTACTGGCTTGCTTCCCCTAGCTTGCTCAGTTTGCTTTCTTATAGAACCCAAGACTACCAGCCCAGGGATGGCACTACCCACAAGAGGCCCTCCCCCCTTGATCACCAACTGAGAAAATGCCCTACAGCTGGATCTCATGGAGGCACGTCCCCAACTGAAGCTCCTTTCTCTGTGATAATTCCAGCCTGTGTCAAGTTGACACACAAAACCCACCAGTATACAACAGGCACACAAATCAAAATAAGAATAAATCTTAAAGATATTCCATTATGCAGTTCATGTGAAAACGGTACTAAGATCTTTGACTTTTTCACATTAAATCTTCCAAGTCTAGTGTGTCTCTTACAAGGATAGCTCGTCTCAGTACACTGGAGCTCTGCTTCAAGAGCTCCATGGCCATGCATAGCCAATGGCTACTCAGTGGGAGCTCCTGCAGCCTAGATGGACTTGGAGGACACAGGGCCATTGTGCAGGTAGGCATGGGCTGAGAGAGGAGAAACAACCCTTTAAGATGACTGCAGGAAAGATATCAGTGTTGTTTCAGAGTTGGCTGCCAATCTGTCTTAACTCCTTTGTGGGAAGCTGTGTGGCCTGGTGGGTATATATTGAGCCTACCCAACTTAGTATAACTTGTTCCAACTTGAGTGATGTTCCCCCATGAAAAGTCTGCTGGAATCTGTACCAGTGTCACTCTCTTAAGGGCAAGGCTGAGAGTCTCGTCCTACAGCAACCACCCCCACTCCCCAGATGTGCCCTCTACAGGGGATAAAACCTAGTTGCTTTCCCAGAATGCATTTGCAATCAGGCAGGTGATCTGGAAGAATCTGGTGACCTTTCATTTGACAACATTCAGGAGGCTCTAGTAAGTAGGCTTAGGTTCTGGAGGAGGCTCTCTGTCCTGCCTTGACTGGAGTGGATTGTACTCACTCTTATCTACAACAGCTAGGGAACGGGTTGCTGAGATATACAAACAGTGGCAGGCACAGGCAGGGCAGGCAGGGCAATGAGCACGGAGGTTGCAGGACTTCTCAGTTCTTGGACCTCACCAGCTAATGCGGCCCTTGAATGCAGTGAGCTGGGGTCACAGGCAAAACCATATGACTAAAGGCTCTGAACTCCAGCCACTGCCTCATCACTCTTGGGTCATGAGAGCTCCATATCTCAGTCCGTTGAGATAGTAGATGAAAACTGAGGCGAGGACTGGCAACTAGCTACCAGTGATGATTTCTAGAAAGCTCAGTGTGTGTAGTGACCTTTCATATGCTTGCATGGTCTTTAGAGCCTGGATGAAACCCAGAAGCAATCAGGACAGGGAGTGCTATTCCAATAAATCTCTCGATATCACAAGTGTGTGTGTGTGTGTGTGTGTGTGTGTGTGTGTGTGTGTGTGTGTGTGTTGGGGGGGGGGATGTAGACATGAGCTCTAGGCCTTCACTGCTCTGGAGGCGAGAAAAGGGATCTGGAGTTTGCAGAGTTGGTTCCCAAAAGATCTGACTTCTTCTGTCTCAGATACCCACAGCAGCAAACATGAAGTTTCTTCAACAGGACTAGAAGAGTGGTGGATGACTAAAACAAGAAATTGACAGGTGCCTACCATGACAGTCTGCCAGGAAAGCCCCCAGGATGAAGTTGAGTTTGCAGAGGTGGAGGCAGGGAAACAGCTGGCTAGGAGCCCAGGGCCCTCTGTGTCAGGACTTGTGAACAGCCACACTCTTCCCATCAGGATTTTATGGTGCCTTTTATTTTACTTCTCCCCCTTCTGGAGCCTTGTAATAATCTAGGCACCAGGAGGCTCCCCCTGAAGCTATTTTAAGCTTAGGTGAAAGAAGAGCTAGGCACAGCAGGCAGTTACCTCTGAATGGATGCGCAGAAAAGTATCAGAAGGCAGGAGATCTCAGGCCAGTGGGCTAGGTTGCCAAGACAGAGGGGACTAGCTGGCCCCCACTCGGGGCTTGATCATGGTGCAGCATCTAGAGAAAGGCCCAGGCTGACCCTGCAGCAGGCTCTTCTGTGGGGAGCCGTGTTGTTGCTTTTTTGCCTAAGTGGGGGATCTCAGCGGGGAGGCCGCCACCCCGCAGACCTTCTGAGCCCTGGAAAGTGATGGATGCAAATGCCATCCAGAGCCACTTGCTGAACATTGAATTAACTGTAGAAAATTAACTAAATGAGGTTGGTGAGTGAAATGTAAATGAGCCCCTGCCCAGCAGGAGCTTGGGAAAGGATCTCTGTGGGAGACACAGGCAGGCAGGAGGCTGGGAACTCTGAGGGTGTGCAATAAACAAATGTGTATAGCCCTGTGAACAAGGCAAGAAGGGCCAGTGGCTTGCAGGGAGGGGAGGGGAGGGGAGGTGAGGGGCTGGTGTGAAATACTGGTGGAACAGATGGAGGAAGGGCCAACAGATCAAGGAGAGATACTCAGGTCCTAGGAAACCTTAGTGCTCCTTTGGGCACCCGGATTAAGGCCACAGTGTATGGTTTCGTTAACAAGTATGGGACCTTATGATGATGATGATGCAGGCAAAGATGCTAAGAGGTGTAAGAATTTCATCAGCATACAGGAACAAGTGCTTTACAGACAGATGGGCCTCACAGAACTCAGCCTGGCACTGACCTCCACCCTTAAGAGCCTCCGTTCTGAGCTGCTGCTGCTGCTTCTTCTTCTTCTTCTTCTTCTTCTTCTTCTTCTTCTTCTTCTTCTTCTTCTTCTTCTTCTTCTTCTTCTTCTCCTCCTCCTCCTCCTCCTCCTCCTCCTCCTCCTCCTCCTCCTCCTCCTCCTCCTCTTCTTCTTCTTCTTCTTCTTCTTCTTCTTCTTCCTCTCCTCCTCCTCCTCTTCCTCTCCTCCTCCTCCTCCTCTACCTCCTCTTCCTCCTCTTCCTCCTCTTCCTCCTCCTCCTCCTCCTTCTTCTACTTCTTCTTCTACATTAAAAAATTTTTTTATTAGATATTTTCTTTACTTACATTTCAAATGTTATTCCCTTTCCTGGTTTCCTCTCCAAAAACTCCCTTTCCACTCTCCCCTCTTCCTGCTCCCCAAACCACCTACTCCTGCTTCCTGGCCCTGGCATTCTCCTATACTGGGACATAGAACCTTCACAGGACTAAGGACCTCTCCTCCCATTGATGATCAACTAGGCCATCCTCCATTCTGAGCTTCTAAGAGAAGGCTGGGATGCAGAGTTGTCTTTTGAAGTGATGGTCCAACCTGTGGTTTTTTGTCATTTGGTTGCACCTGACCTGGGCAACTAGCCTGGTCTAGCCAGGGCATAGAAGGAGAGATGAGGCTGTAGATATGGGAAGAAGCAGGGACCATCTTGCAGGGACCACCTTTCCCACCACAAACCTTCTAGAAACTTCTACCCCTGGGGAGTGCTGCTGCCCTCTATATTTCAATGAAAGAGGTTGCTTCTTGGTCGCCTTACTGATGAGAGAGCCTCTCCAGTGTGTTGAGGTAGTCTTGGGAGCAGAGTTTAGAAGGGCCAACATGTGGCATCAGGGCAGTGCCCACAGGCCAGGTGCCATCATGGGGGCTTTTCCCCATTTGGAAAGGGAAAAAATCTAAGCCATGGACCAGCCCCCCCATGTTAAGCTTCCCCTCTATATGTGATTCCCAACTCTCTGGTGCCTCCTACTGTTTGCCTGCTGACACTCACTGGCAGATGACAAATGAACACACAATTAGCAAAATTACCAGACAAATATTATCAAACAGCCGATAGCTCGTGCCTGGAGTTGATCTCTTGTTTGTGTGAGTCAGCCCATGTGTTAACTACTATAATTGTAGTGGCTTACACATTACATCATCATGTCTAACCGGCAACGTTCCAAGAAAGAACAGGAGGGGCCCAGCCTGTGAAAGAAAGGCAGAAAAATTGATGTGGCTTCCTGGGTTGGGGGGGTCATTGCTTCAAATGACATCTCACAAGTAACCTAATCTTCCTGAACCTCAATCTGCTCATCCATGAAATGGCAATCAATAGTAATGTCTTAGTCTGTTCCAGCTGCTATGAAAATGTGCCTTAGGCTGGATAATTCATTTCTCGTTATTCTGGAGGCTGGGAAGTTCAAGATCAAGGGGCCACCAGATTTCTGTGTGATAAGGGCTCATTTCTCCCCCTTAGTTAACGCCCTTTGGAGGTTTCACATGGCAGCAAATATGATAGTTCTTGGAAGGGAATGATCCAGAATGATCTGGAGCCTTGTATAACGTAATCACTTCCAAAGCCTCCTCCTTTAATAACACCATGCTGTTTATTAGGTTCCAACACATGAATCAGAGGAGGGGGACCAACTTTCAGACCACAGAGAACTGTAATGACACTTCTGCAAGCCATTCTGCAAAGACCAGGAGTGATGGCGGTTGCTTAAATAAAACTAGACCAGAGTGGCCTACGTTAGCACTTTTATAGCTGTCAATTAAATGAAATAACAGTATTTTTGATTCTGCACAGAGGACAAAAATTCCCAGTTCCCCAATCACCTAAACATGTTTGAGGGCACCCTGACTTGGCTGATCACCCTCTGAGGTTTACAAGGGCTAAGAATTATCATTCTGCTTGTTCTCGTGATTGTTTACTGGAATTTGAACTTTTTGTGTCTAAAAATATCACCCACAGAGGGTACATAAACATTTCAAAATGTCTTAGGATCTTTTAAGGTCAAATCCCACCTCTTAACCCAGGCAATGTAGAGCTCTGAAATCAACAGGAGCCACCCTGGTGCCCCAGGTGGGGGTGGGGTGAGGAAAAGGAAGGGACAGTAACATCAGGTGGAACACAGCCATCCATCAGGAGTTCAGAATTGGGCAGGCCAACCTAGACCTCAGCCCCAGCCCAGGGCTATTTGAGGATGAAACCCCCAGTAAGTGGACATAGAAGAAGCTTAGATGACTCAAACTCAGACCATGGATAGGGACCTCTTCATGCTCTGGGACCATGGTGTTTAGCTCAAGAATGTGTCCCTTGGCACATTGGATACTGGATGCAGGCATCGTCTCATTGTCCCACTCACAAGAAGAAGAGAACTCCTATGTTAGCACCAGGAAGCACTGAGTGGCTCGGTCTCAATTCTGTAGGCTGGGGAAGCAAAGACTGTATTGTATGCCTTTTCTGTTGTTCCATGAGGCAGAGGAAGCCACTCAATGATCATTTGGATGCTCTGGTCCAGTGATTTCTGGGTCACCATCTGCCATTCCCAAAGAGGAGAGGAGACATGGTATATAGAGAGCCTGTAGTACACTGGGGCTCAGGCCCTTGTTCTCAGAAGACCCTCCACACCTGCACTGAGACATGCATCCTTCTTACAGAGCATTGGATGGTTAAGGAAGCAGGCAATGGCCACATAGCCAGTCAGTATAGATCTGGCCCACAGTCTATTGATTTTCCTCTGCCCTTGCATTGAGTTTGGTTGCTTAGGAAGGCTTGAGGCATCACCCCTGCAGCATGTGACCAGGAAAGCATGTGGCCAGGGGAGCAGGGGAAGCCAGGGCTAATATTCTGGTCCTCAGTCAGCTGAGAATAGAACACTGGAAGCCAGGAGTCTGGGGAGATGGATGGACTAGGAAGCGTCTGACCACTCAGATATGTCAGAGGTCAGGAGAGGAGAGACTGCCACAGCATATGTTACTGTGACTATCAGAGCTGGCCCCATTTTTCTTCACTGGCTCATAGCCCTGCAGAGTCTGGATTTCAGCAGAGGGTGGCTTTGAGTGACAGGGGGCTGGCAGGCCCAAGGCTATGGCAGCAGTGAATGGAACAGCTTGAAGAAAGGGGCAGCTTTGTCCAAACACAGCTTTTGTGCAGCTGGCATAGCCATTCCTGCTACTGTCTGAGGGTTGGCAGGCCAGCAGGCACTGAGTCAGTCTTGTAAGAAGGGCAGAAAAAGGAGGCGGGAGGGAGATGAAGTTGGTCTCCCTACGAATCAGAGAAAGCGACCACAGTTCAGAGAGCTAGCCAGTAAGGAGGGTTCTTCCATAGTTCTTGTCTCTATTCCTGCTTGAGTTCCTGCCTGATGCCCCTCAGTAGTGGGTTATGACCAGAATACCTAAAACAAATAGAGCCTTTGCTCCCCAAGTTGCTCTTGGAGTGTTTATCACAGCAACAGAAAGCAAAGGAAGACCACTGGCAAGTGAGCCTTTGCCTTACAGCCCTGGAGAAGCTCCATCTAAAAGAAGAATGTAGCCAATTCTTGGGTGGCCTGTGCTCCCTCTGCCCTCCGATTTATCTAATGTTGTAAATGTCGCATCTGCTCTCCCAGGTATGGGTTGTTCTAAGTCCCATCCCATCACAGCCCCTTAAATTACCATTCCAGGGGTCATGGAAATCTTAGCAGCAGTGAGAGCTTTCTGAATAGGTAGAGGCCAAAAAGTATTTCAAAATCAAGTGTGTAACAGACCCGAGAATCTCTGACAGTACTTTCCCATGTTGCATCCCAAAACTTCACTGCAGCCTCGGTTCCTCATACATACCGTGTGTGTGATGGTCACGGTACTAGTGAATGCTGGCTGGGAATTTGGGGCTCAGATTTGAAACTAACATTAGGGTTTGCAGAGTTTAGGCTGTACACTGTGCACGCACTTTTCTGCTCTTACAGAAACATCATTGTTTCTATCTGTCTGCCTGTCTTTTTTACCATCATCCCTCCACTCCTCAATATCACTGGACTCATTATGTTAGCAAAACAAGCATGGACATTATTAGGATATTATACACCTCATTAGTATATTATACATTTGCTTTACTGTGTAAGTGATTCAATAGTGAAGTTGCATGCATAGCAAAGAATCGTTTAAAAACAGATTTCTTTTCTTCTTTTACTTTTTAATTGTTGTGTGCCTATGTATTTACGATGTACATGTGTCGGCACATGTGTGAGGTGGTACACGTATGGAGGTCAGAGAACATATCGCTCAAGTTGCTTTTCTTCTTCCACTATGGGGATGATAGGATTCAGACCAGCAGGTTAATGCAGCAAGGGCTTTTGCCTGCTGAGTCATGTCGCCAGCTCCTCAAATTTATTTCCATATGATTTAATATAGTAAATGTTTGATTTGTGTGCCTATTTTATATACGTATATGCCAGGGGCTGTAGAAAATTCTCTCAGGTAAAAAGGGAACCCAAAATTTTCCCAGGAAAAGGGGACTTAGACTAATACAGGGCAAGCACGCACACTAAAGGCCATGGGCACATGGTGCTGTTGCTATGTGAGTTGCCCAGATGCACAAGTGGGGCACATCAGCTACTCTTCTTACAGCAGCTTAGCAGGCACATGTCCCAGTGTCTTCACCCATAGTCATATCAAGTGACATTTCTTTGTCTAGTCCAGGCCCTGCGATACAGATCTTGTAAGCCCTCTGATGTGACCTGTTACTTACGACTTCAGTGGCTTAGTAAAGGGATGCCAGAGGTTGAGAAGCAAGAGTCAGGTCTGTTCAAGGTCACCCTGTATTAACCCATGGCATAAAGGTCATGGGCTCTTTCTTCTAGTCTCCTGCCATATAGGGGCTAGATGGGGTACATAGGATGGAAGACAGATTGATGAAGAAGAAAGACTTTAGATCTCCTGTCTTCACCCAGGCTGATGAGTCAGAGACAGTTCACCTTTTCTCTTCTTTTGATGATATATCTGGACTGTCAAGTTGGCTACAAATCTCAAGGCTTTTATGTAAGGGATTTTCCAGAATAGATCGAAATAGGAAGACCCACCCTAAGAGTGGATAGCACTGTCCCAAGGGCTCAGATGAAGAAAGAGGGAGAGAGAGAGAGAGAGAGAGAGAGAGAGAGAGAGAGAGAGAGAGAGAAAGAGAGAGAGGAAGGAAGGAAGGAAGGAAGGAAGGAAGGAAGGAAGGAAGGAAGGAAGAAAAGGGTCTAGGCAGCCACACTTGCCTTCTTCTGCTTTATAACTGTGCATACAATGTGACCAGCTGCCTCTACCTCTGTTCCCGTGTACCCTCAGGTCATGAGCCAGAATAAACCCTTCTTCAAGTTGCTTTGGTCAATTGTTTTTTTTTTTTTTTTAATCACAGCAACACTCTGGATCCTGCCTTTTCTCTGTCCTACCTCACACCCCCCTGTTGGCCCCAAGAGTGTTCTTAGGTCTGTTTGGAATGCACCAAGTAAAATGTTTCCAGATTTCCCTTTCCAACTAATGCTAGCCAGGGGTGCATGGGCTCCAAGCCCAACCGCTTCTTACTGTGGAAACGAGAAAGATGGAAGAGGGAATTCCTTCTTCCATGAGTAACTTTCTAGCCCAGCTGTGCGGAGCAGCGGGCAATGCACGTTTACAGAGTGCTGTGAGGCTGAGGTTGGGGGCTTACCCAAACCTCTTCCTTAGTCACCTGTGTGACCTTGAGGTATTATTCAGTACAACCCCTGCCCTCCATTCCCCCAACCATAAAACGAACCACAGAAGAGGTGATGAATAAGGCCTTTTCTAACTGCCCTAGTATATACGTTTCACAGAAATGTGGTCTGTAGATAGATGGACCAGTCAGCCTTGGAAACTGGAAATATTTGCAGGCACAGCCCTCGTATGTCAGCCTGTCATCTGCCAGGGGGTCTGAAGTTTGGAGAGAAATGGGTTCCATTTTCTTTCTTGGCACAGAGCTCTGGCCAGCATCAGAGGTACCACCTTTTTCCATCTCCTGCCAGTAGATGTCTCTGTCTGGAAACTTTGAATCTTTGAATATGTTCCCTAAACAATGGGATTTAGCAACAACAGCAGGGAAACGGAGCCTAATGAGGGAGTAAGGAAACCAGTGGAGCAGAGGGCAGGGATTAATGCCATCATTGTTATCACGAGAAGGACTCATGGAGGTTCCTTGGAAGAGAGTTAATCCCCTCAATCAAGGGCCTGTTCTTACCTTTCTGTCTTTCCCCATGGAGTGCTGTAGCAAGAAGACCTTCCCCAGATGTTGTCAGTCTTTAGAACCAATCAATAGTGCTCTGAGGTCCAGGCAGGGCCTGGTAGCTGGACCAAATGGACTGGAGGTACCTTTGCTGCATGGTCTGTATAGCCTAGCCATGGATACTGAGCAAGCTGCCTGGGCAGAAGCCATGTCATCATCTCAGGAGCTTGGGAGCCACCTGCATGAGAAGAGGGCTCTTCCTGGCTGTGCCATATCCAAACTCTGATTATTCTTTGTGAGGTATCAGTGTATTAAAGAGAATGCATGAGCAATGGAATTCCAGGGCTGAGTTTTATCTTTAACCCTTTGTGTGGATTTAAGGAAATGTAGTTACTAAGGTCAAGTGTCCATTTCCACATATGTATTCACCTCTAGCTCACAGCATTATTTTTATGAGTATGATGATGTAATATTTATAAAACTGCTCTTATATATACAAAGCTTATGATGGCTCCCTTTGGTAGAATGTGGACTATTTTAATGATTTCTCATTGTGTGTGTGTGTTTGTCTGTGGTGTGTTGTGTGTTGTGTGGTGTGTTTTGTGTGTGTGTGTGTGTGTGTGTGTATCTTTTTTCTCCTCTGAGAATGAGGGCGGGATCTCTGCAAGATGAGGGATTTCTAATAGGATGAGTGTTGGTGCTGAACAAGCAAGGCTGGGTCATCCAGCTATAGGTAGGGCTTCTGGAAACCATAGAAGGTTCCAGAATGCAAAATTTTCTGTACTGAAATCAGGAAGGAGAGAGGGGGGGGAGAGGGAGAGGGAGAGGGAGAGGGAGAGGGAGAGGGAGAAGAACAAATGAAGGAAGGAAGGAAGGAAGGAAGGAAGGAAGGAAGGAAGGGAAGAAGGGCGAAAAAGATGTCACTTTTCAAATCAAGAAATCAAAGCTCAGAGTTTGCTTAGGTGTTGAGAGCCAAGCACTAGCAAGAAGAAAAGGGTTGTAATGGAGTTTTACTTTCTCAGCAGGAATGGCAGCCAGGTGAGCCAGAGTCCATTAGCACCTTGCTGTGTCACATTATTCAAGTTTCTGCCCAAGGTGGCTTCTGTGTTCCTACCTGTGAAATGGTGCAAAGTGGCCTTGGGTCCTCAGGAGTTTGTCCTTCAGAACATTAGCAGAACTCCAGCAGCAACAAGGAATCCCAGAATTCCATTCTGTGATTAATTCTCAGCTCTTGGACAATGAAGACATTAAGATGGGGGAGGGGAGTGGGGAGGAGAGGTTGGGAGGCTGACTTCAGGGATCTGGGAGGCAGAGCCTCTGGAGAATATTCACATGGTATCTCTCTGAGGAGAAACTCTTCTGTAATTAGCCTGGCTTGAGCTATCCATCTTGCCCATCTATATGTTGTAAGAGATTTATGCCGTGCCATCAGGACCTATGGCACTGTGTCAATCAATCCCCATCCAAACATCATAGCCCATTTTGCACAATGGTCTCTAAGATAATTAAAAGCAAGTCTTCCTGTCTGAAATACTTCTGTGTTTCCCAAATCAAGCCAGCACAGGGCCTGTGGATATCCCTCTCCACTGAAACCCTTTCACCCCTCCATGCCTCTGTCCCAATCCTACCCCCACCATCTGTCAAGGAATACTTACCTTGCTCCTGGACACTCCATATACCCTTCTCATACAGTTCCTTGGACTGGACTGGACTGACATCCCTGTACTTGATCTCAACTCCTTAACACATATGCACACACACACACACACACACACACACACACACATACACATGCACACACACGCACACACATCTCCTGCAAAAATAAAACTAAGTGCAATGAGCAATATAGTTTTGTCATTTGTTTTATCATTTAGTAGATATCAAATGTCATGCTAGCATCTCTGCTTGCATTGTTCACATTTTGATCTTCATATCCACACATCCAAGGAGACATTGCTCTAAATGTTTTCATACATGAGACTTGCAAAACTTTAAAAACTTATCCCAAGCTTGGCAGCCAGTCGGTAGAAGATTCTGGGCTCTAACTCAGAGCTTTGTGATGTCATGCTCTCAGCCTGCATTCCCTTAGCATCTCTGGGAAAAGCTACTACATGTTGAAGCATAATGAATATGGGGTACTAAGTAGGGAAATAAATATCAGCTGATGCTTCTTGAGGGTTTGCATTAGATCAAGCACTGCTTGTTATAGGAGCTTCCTGTGTTGTTCCCCAAATTCCTTCCATAAACACAAAGGTAAGGACATAGTCTTTTGACTGCTGCAGAAGGACATTTAGAATCTGGAGAAAAATGTGGAACTAAATGTTTCTTAGAGTCCCTAGAAACCCTCAAAGGTGTGGGACATGGTTGTGTGTGATGGGAAGCCCTGATCATACAGGACAACCCCTCATAGCCCATTGTTTGTATCAGGACAACCACCATGCCTGTTATAAGATCAATCTAGCTTGAAATTCCATTTTTGGGCATAGGAAAGATGACACATTGGGTAAAGACTCTTCCAAGCCTAGAAACCTGGATTTGATCCCTAGATACCACCTAAAGGTAGAAGAAGAGAACCAACCCCATAAAATTATCCTCTGGCTCATGTACCCATAAGCATATATACCCGTTGTAGTGGCTATTCCTGGTTGTCTATATTTGGAATGAACTACAATCCAGAATTGGAAGGCTCACCAGTGACCCTTATCTGGCTTCTTGGAGATAGAAGTTTCTGATCTGGATCTTGGTATGGAGATCTTGAGCCATAGTGGCTATGGATTCCAGAAGATTCAATTTCCGAGTTCAAGGTCATCTGGGATTAAAGGTGTGGTGGAACACAATATAAGGACATTGGAAGAAGGGAGTCTTGCTCTTGCTCCTTCGCCTGCTTGCCGTGTGAGACTGAGTAACTGCTAGATCCTTGGACTTCAATTCACAGCTACTACTGAACCATTTTTGGGAATTGGGCTGCAGACTGTAAGTCATCAATAAATTCCTTTACTATATAGAGACTATCCATAAGTTCTGTGACTCTAGAGAACCCTGACTAATACACCGGTATACATCATAACACACCCACTGGTGATAACAACAATATATTTAAGAATACCTGGTTGGGAGTTGGTCTGAGGCAAGTACCCTGACTATGAGAAAACCAAGCCTGGATGACATCTTCCCAAGACTATCTAGGTCCAACTCTTCCTTGAGTAAGCTCAGGGTCTTACAGGCCTAAATGGTCTGAACTTTCTTTTCTACATCCCTCTATCATGCTGTCCAGAGAGCCAAGAGTATGAGCCTAAGCACAGACCAAGGACTCTATCAAGGCAGATAGTGATAATAACATCCCTACCCCAGATCAATAGAAAGATACAGGGATAGATGCTCACAAAGCCCCTGAACTCACACTTATTGTCATCCAGAACCTTGGAGCTTGTTTATGGCCAGTTCCCTGAAACGTTGGGGGAATTTAAGAGGGCCAAAATCACTCTAGACATGACTCAGGTGTGAACAGCATCTTCCCAAGAACTCCCCCATGTTGCTAGCCTCTCTACTTAGGCCAGTAATAATCTATTCAATTTTCCCTTCTAGGAAATCATCAGTGAACAGTATTTTGTTGTTATAGTGGTGAAGTATTTTATCCTTGATGTTGCTGCTATTGGCATTGTTTTATGAGGCAAGGTTTCATGTAGCCAAACTCTTTATTCAGCCAAGGATGATCTTAAATTTCTGATCCTCCTGCCTCTCTTCACCTGTCCAAGTGCCAGAATTCCAGTCAGGCATTAACATCCCTAGTTTATGCAGTTCTCAGGAATTGAACTCAGTTCATGCTAGGCAAGCACTTTACCAACTGAGCTGTATCCCCAGCCCTAAGCAATTGTTTCTTATAACTTCACTATTTTTGTTTGATTGATTTCTCTCAAACCACAGTCCTCCAGACTGACAGTTGATAACCCATAAACAAATTAAAATGAACTTGAAGTTGCATTTAAGAGAACCTAAGGGAAATTTTTTTAATTTTTATAGGCAAATAATTCTTCTTTAGTACAAAGATGCTAGCTCCAAATGGTGTATTGCTTCATATAGATAAACGAAGACTTGTCTCTAATAAGGCAGCAGTTTCTTGCTTGTTGGGGATACAAAGATAAATAAAGCAGTAAGAGAGTTTACAGCTGGAGAGAAAAGTTTTCCCAATACCCCTCTCCCCCCTTTTTATTTTTTTATTTTTACAAAAGTAAGAAATGTTAGGTAGCTTCATATAAGATGTTTCAGGAGGTCAGAAAACACAACCATCTAGGATGATCATCAGGAGGTTGATGGGCAGACAGCATTTGAGAAGAAAGGTGGAAGATAAAGACAGTTGGAGAACAAGGTGTTCATGGAAAGGAAGCAGCTCCAGCAATCTCAAAGCCAAACATGTGGTTCAACAACATAAACACCACCCCATTGGCTCCCTTTCCAGGGTTAGATCTTCCCCAATCTTAGTGTTGTTCCCAGTAGCACCAGGTAGGCCTTCCTTCTCTCAAGTCAAATACAAGATCAAAGGAAAGTCACTTCATTAGCAGTTCCTAATCCCATGTGCCCAGCCCTGAGCAGGTTACCCTTGAGGTTAGGCCAAGGTCAAGTCTTTTTCCTTTGAATGGCATTGATAGTAAAGTCACAGCAGGCAGTGGATGAGGAAATGCTTCTGTTGAAATAGAACTAGGCAATGTTGATGTGAGGAAGACAGGATGGCCGACATAGCAGACACCTCTGTCTCGGCTTTTTAAGATATGGTCAGTACAGTTTGAGAACATCCTGAAACAAGCCAGTGAAGAATTTCAATGTGATTAAGAGCCCATCCATGCTTATTATGGAAATGCAAGGAAGAGGGGAAAAAATGGAGTGTATACTGAGGATAAATTGGCAAATGCCAATCGAATATTGATAAACCCAAGCATGTGAGAGAGCTCCCAAGAAGATCCAGAGCAAGGAAACACTGAAGATGTGTAGAAGTGCTAAGGAGCATAATTGATGGAGAAAAGGCAGAGGTGGAATAGAAAGCTGGGGTGGCCCTGAGGAGGAATGGGACCCTTTCCCACTCCTATTACTGGAGAAAAGACAAACTCAGAGAGGTCCAGAAGCTCACAGTGAATGATAGTCTTTCTTAAAGCGAGGCACACCTGTAAAGAATTGTGGTTTCTTAGGACTGAGTCTCAGTTTTGCACAGCTGTTGAGCCTCACTTCTTGGATTATTAGTCTAGTTCCTGTGCATTTACAAGCCATTTCCTGTGAAATATGTGGCCCTTCTTCCCAAGCCTTTGAGGAAATGAACTCACTTAATTTCATCACAGTGCCCTTGACATCTGGCAGGCAGAGGGGAGAGCAGAGCACTGTCCCTCCTGTACTGCTCGTGTCTGCTTGCTGTCTTTGGCATTCATCCTTTGGGCTGAGTTACGACAGCCCTAGCAGGATATAGGCAGAGCTCTAACTGTGATGGAGCATGCCCTCCTAAAGTGTCTATTCTTAGCAGATAGGGAAGGAGCAAAGGCCTATGGGTGCTCTTGTTGCCTGATTGATCACCCATGACTACTTCATAAGCATTTATCTTCTCTTGGCCAGAGAGTCAGAGAGCCAAGGAAATCATGAATCCTTTTCTCAGCTTGCTTAAGAACTTTGGACTCAGATTGGTCTGGGCTTGAATGAATATTCAAATCTCTTGAATGCATATTCAAATCTCTTCCGCTATCTGGGTGGCTTCAAGCCTCCCCCCTCCCCCTTTTTTTGCTGATGTAGATCCAAATGGTCTCATATGGCCCTTATTCTGGGTATCTTGTTTTGTTTACCCATCAAGAGAATGCTTCCAATCATAGCTTAGTCCTGCATCTGAAAATTTTTGACCACCACTACCATCCCCTGATCTAACACATCATAGACTGACCAGGTCAGAGCTTGGTTTTTCCAGAGTCCCCGTTGCACATGCCATGGAGAGATACACAGAACTCCAGCATCCATATCTAACTCCACTATTCGCTTGATCTTTCTCATTAGCTGTCAAGAAAGGTTATATGATTTAGCTGGGAAGAAGGATTAACACCTGTAAAAGTAACTTTTATTAGCTTCAGGTGATTGTCATCTCAAAGGTTTACTGCCTCCCTCTGCTAACCTGGGCCTACTTCTGGAAATTTCTAACCTCTGTACAATCTTATCTAGGCATAGAATGTTTTCACCCTCTGAGACATAATGCTGACTTAACTTACCTTCTTTAGCTCTTTCTTAACTCTGTTAGCTAGTTTAACTCAGCCATTCTGACCCAACTCCTCTTCCAACTGACTGATTCAAACCGGCTTCTCTCAGCTTCTGACTGAATTGCTCTGCCTGGCTTCATACTAACTTTGGGAATAAGTTCTAGCCTCCTTGATCCTTCTCATTATCTGGCTTATTCTGTCTTCACCTGTGCCTAGCGTGTTCTCTCTTCAACCCATCTCTGCAAAACTCTTCCTGGTTAAACTTTCTTCTCCCTCTCCCTGTTCTACTAAGTCACCTACCTCTTTTTCCTCTCTGTTCTTGTGAGATCTCCACATATCATATTCTGTCAAATCTTTCTCTGATTCACCAATTAGATGTCACTTTCCAACATGGATGCTTCCTTCTACAGGGCTAACTTTACCTTAATTGTTAGGGGTTACAGGTGTGTACTGAGGGTATGTCTATATTCCAGCCAGAGCTATTAAAGGTGTGTGCTAAGGTTAAGCCATCCCACCATTAGAAACAGGTTTTTATAGTAAGCAATACAATCTCAAGGTTCAGAGTGTGATCAAATATCCTGCAACAAGTACCAGCTGTGGTTTGAATGTGAAATTTCCTCAGCAGTCTTATGTTTTGAATGCTTGGTACTCATCCGGTGTTGCTATTCTGGGAGGTTGTGCAAACGGTAAGCTGTGGAACCTACCATCCTAGAAGTATGTCATTAATGACAGGTCTTAGGAGATGCTGAGCCAGTTCTTGTTGCCCTCTCTGCTTCCTGCCTACCAAGAAGCGAAGAACCTGTTCTGCCACGTGTGCCCTGCAGCCACAGATGTTCTTCCCAAGTACATGCAGCCAAAAAAGCACGGACTTAACCCTCTGAAACCCAGGCCAAGATGAATCCTCCCTCGCTTCATTTCTATGAGGAATATTGGTCATAGCAGCATGAAAGAAACTCATGCAAAACCCTATGGGGTTGACTTTGACCTAAACCAAAGGCAGAAAACAGCAAAATGTATCTGTGTTTAAGTGTAAGCTTTGCCCATAGGCCACCAAAGAATGGAAGAAGCCACTGAATTGCTTGTGTGTCCATCCCACACTGGACTGTTTGAGATGTAAAGATCCATATGACCTCTTTGGCAGAGTCCTGTGTGACAGCAGGGACACTATGCTTTCCTTCTGAGTTGTGCCAAGCTCAATCAGGCATTACCTCCATACTGCCTCGCTTCCTACTCTACTCATTGGTTCACTGGCCAGTTTTAGGTACAAATGTTCCAGAAGGTACCAGATGCTATTTCTTTCCCACTGTGCTCTTCTCTTTTCCCTTACCCGTGTTTCTTCGGGGTCAAGCTCTTACCATCCAATAAAGTGTCAGCGAGCAAGCTTTGCCTCAGGCTTTTCAGGAGAACTCAGACCTCATCTCTGTGCTTTGGTTTCTAATTTATTTATAGAATTGACCTAGTGGGAGCACTCTCACAGGACTATTGGGAAATTAAGTGAGACCTTGTGTCTTAAACATATAGTCTGGAGTGGTGAATTACAGAAGCTCAATAAATATGAAAAGCATTGATATCCACAATCACAGCACAAGGTGGTAGTTACTTCTTATTGTGTGTCTGATACATGCCAGGGTTTTATTGATATTGTTATTGGCAGAAAGAACATTGTAAGTGTGGGGAATAAGACTGAGTGTACATTCTGTGGCCCATATAAGACAAAAATCTCCATTCAGTTATTTAGCAACCACAGTAATAACTAAGAAGGAAGGAAGAGGCTTGTGAACACAGCTCATTCAGCGATGTGTTTGTCTTGTGATCATGAAGATCTGAGTTTGATCATCAGAACCCACACACAAAGAGGACACTTATGGTGGAGCACAATTGTAATCTCAGTACTTGAGATGGGAGGAGCCCTGGAGCTAATGAGCAAACTCCAGGCCAGTGAGAGACCCTGCATCAAAATGAAAATGGATGGTATTTCTGAGAAACGACAACTGAAATTGTCCTCTTGCTTGCTATAGGTATGCATAGGCATGCTCATATATGTGTATGGCCACACATGGATACACAGATACACACACAAGTATACACCACACACACACACAGAGAGAGAGAGAGAGAGAGAGAGAGAGAGAGAGAGAGAGGGAGAGAGAGAGAGAGATTGAGAGAGAGTGAGAGAGAGAGAGGTTAAAAACAAGAACTGACCTTTGAGCTTTGTATCATAGGTATAATTTGGTACATCAGGTTTCTGGAAAGGAAGGTTTACCGGTCAGGCAGAGAGACTCAGGAGACTTGTCACAAATTAAAGGGGAAATAACACCTTTTTGATTCCACAATAAGCAGAGTAGCAGGAGGTAAGAACAGAGACAAGCCCTTTGGTGGAAAAGAACCAAAGCTTTAAAAAAAATCATACTTTATCAATCCCAGAGTTGGAATTGCCCAGCCAGACCCAGCCATTTCACCATTCAGCCATTTTTCTTTTTTTTTTTTTAAATATGCTAAAGTTGCCCTATTACCTAAGCAGAATACATTCTGAGAAAATAATGACAACTAACATTTATTGAGAGTTTATTCCATTCCAGGCACCATGCTGCACTTTCTCTCATTCTATCCTCTGAAAATGCTTAAGATGCCAAGCAGCCCTGGCTCCCCACACATCCAAATAAAGGAGCTTAGAAATAGTGAGAATTGGCAGAAATCTACGGGAGAAACCTTTGATTAGGAAAAGTGATAAGCCAGAAATGCCTCTGGAAAGATTGATCAATTAGAATGGGATGGAGGAAGTGCTACCGGTCTCTTTCTGCTCCAACAGGAATGCTTGACTGTCGCTTTCAGGCAGAGCACTCCCAGGATGCAGCAGGGAGATCCAACGGGAAGCAGGGGTGGGTAAGGGGGGATACGTCAGATCTCCCGCCCCTGCTTTTAGTTGAGAAAAGTATGCTCAAGCATTGCTTACAACACTTTTGTATGACATTTCACTAGACTGGAAGGCTCTGTGACTTTAAACTTAGAAAATGATTGGCATGGTGTGGTACCCCACTGTTAAATGTGAATGTTAGCTGGCATGAGTGTACACTGACCTCAAGTACAGATAATAATCTCATCCCACCTGCTAAGAGGGAGCTGCAGTGCTATAGAGGGTGGTATTTGATTTGATTATTATGCTACCTAGGCTTTAATGATGTGACACAGACTAGAGAAACCTAGGAGGCAGGGATCTCAACCAAGGAAATGCTTCCATTGGTTGGCTGGTCTGTGGGGCATTTTCTTGATTGATGATTGATGTGAGAGAACCTGTCTCTCAGATAGTGCTATGCCTAGTCTGATGGCCCTGAGTTATAAATGGAAGCAATCCAAGCAAGCTAGTAAGCAGCCTTTAGGTTCCTGCCTTTAGGTTCCTGCCTTTAGGTTCCTGCCTTGAATTCCAGCCCTGAGTTCCTGCAGTGATGGATTGTGACCTGGGAATTGTAAGGACACAACAAATCCTTTCTTCCCCAAGTAGATTCTGGTTAGTGTTTTATATGTAATCCAGGGTTCATCTGGGATTACAAAGAGAAAAATGGAACCCTTAAAATGGTGAGAACTGGAAAGTGCTGGTCCTCTCTGACTACAAGAGTAAGCTTCACTAACCCACCCCTGGACGTGGACACAAGGGTTGGTCAACTGACCACTAATAGATACACTCAATTCTAGAGCGAAGAGAGGCCCTTAGTCAAAATGCCTTTTCTTTGGGATGATAGAGAAAAACGAATTTGCTTTTTCATTGTCCTTCCAGGGTCTCCTCGGGGATCTTTTTTTGAAGTTGCACAAGAACACAGTCTCACGTGAGAATTAAATTAAAACTTTGGCTATGGCATTCACTGTGCATCTGTCCCAGAGGCTGGGGTGGTTTGACTGGCCCTGTAACCAAAGATGCTACCATGTTCCTGACTCCTGTTCTCCCTTGGTCAGCTTCCCCCAGCTTCCTCAGCTCTCTGCAGTTTTCCCCAGATGCGTTCTATTCCCATAGGTAAGCCTTCTCCATGTGACATGCTGGCCCTCACCCTTGCTAACCTTCATACATTATCTGTGGAGCTCCAGAAGATGTCAGCCTTCTTACTTATGTTCAGAGAGCTAATTATCTCCCCACCTCCAAATTTATTGAGTGCCTCGCCACTTGCCAATTGCTAATTGGGGAGTGATGACCATACCCATCTCCTGCCCTCATAGAGCTTATGGTCTGAGAAAAGAAAACGTCAATTAAAAAAAAACAATTAAATTCACAGTGAAGTTTATGAAGGTGAACAAAGAGGACTCTGTGAGGAAGAAAAGCCAATTTGGGGATAGGACAGTCATGTCAGTTCAATGGGAGGATAAGTTCTCTATGTAGAAATGGCATCTATAGTAGAAATCAGCCATTCATGTCAGACAGGCTAGATTTGCATCTGGCCAACACTGCTTCATGTCAGTGTAATTTCAAGTCAGTGGCTCAACCTCCATGATCCTGATAAGAGCAGCCATCTTGTTAAACTCAGTGTATATAGTGTTGGGCTTACAGTGGTGGTTTAATTAATATGATCTGTTGTTGATTTCGTACCTCTATAATCATACCAGAATATGCTTTCTCTGAGCATATTCTGTCTCCTTGTTATATTTTGCATCCTAATCACCAAGTACATAGTTGACACCACCTACTGCAGTATGGCATACTAAAAATTTTATCTTATCTTTCATGTATATGAGTGTTTTGCCCACATGACTAAGGTTATGTGTCCCTGGAATTGGAGTTATAGACAGTTTTGAGAGGCTGGGAATCGAGCCTCTGTTCTCTGGAAGAATAACCAGCCCTCTTAACTACTGAGCCATCTCTCCAGCTCCTAAACCCCATCCTGGAGTTTGAGTAATAACAACTAACATTTACAAATACTCTTGCTATATGTCGGGAGCTGTTATCAGCATTTCGTGGGTATCGACAACCTAAGCAATCCTATGTCACTGGTCTTATCTCCAGTCACCCCCACTTGTGTGGTAAATAAACTCAGGCCTGGGGAGGTTTGTCGTGTCCTCAGGGTCATATGACCAACAATAGAGGAACCTGGGTTTCTACCCAAGCAGGTGGCTCCTCTAGGGCATTTGCTGTGAGGAGCTTGTTGGAGACATATCTATCCCTCAAGTCTAAGGATGCAGTCTCTGTTGGTTCATGCCCTTATTTGAGCATAGGCTGTAAATGGCAGTTGCTCCTAATGATGCCATAGTCACGTCAATATCATCTTACTGAGTGTGAATCAGTGAAGATGTGAAATAAAGAGAATTAAGTTCTTCACTCTCAGTTATCACTGAAGAGGTTCTTGGGGACTTTGGGTTTAGGACATGTGTGTGAGCACATCAGACCATTTTCGGTCTTGTTCATTCTTCCACTCCCTTTAGACTCCCTCCTCTACCTCTACCAGCTGTGTCCTCTGATCTCACACTACATGGTTCCTCCCTACTTCTGGCGGGCTTTACTCTCTCCCACACACACTTTCCCTCTTATGAAAGGACCTTCACCCGAAGGCATCTGCGAGATGAGAAGCATGCCTGCCAACTCACCCTGGGAAGCCCAAATGCTTAAATTGCTTCTTTTATTTTCAAAAATATAGTCTGTGTTATTTGGAATGGAGAATGGCCTCCCTTAGTCCTTGTGGACCTGCTGTTCTGGGATATTTTGTTAGAAACGACGGGAGAGGACACTGCCTCACATCCCCACAGCTCTTCTTGCTACAGAAAGTGTAATAAACTGCCAAGAGAGCAGGGGCCACTGCTGTTCTCTTGATGAATGTTTTTGGAGCTGTGGGGATACATCTGCCTTGAGATGCCCATTCCAATTATCCAATTATGAAAGGAGGGCATCTTGGGAGATTGTTGAGGACACAAGACCATTGCAACTCTGAATGGTTACATGGTCTCCAGGGTGCTTGAATAACAGCCACTGGGGGTATTTATTTGTGATGGAAATATGGTACTAAACTAAGGAATGGCTAGAGGAATAGTCAGGGGGCATAAGGTACAAGTGAGCAGAAGAAAAGGGATAGGAAAGCCAAGCAAATTTGACCATCTCACTAGAGGTGCAACCCAATAAATAATTAGTGTTAACGAGGTATTGACCTCCATCCCTTTATAAGCACAGGGCAGTACATTGGGATCCAAAGACCTGGTTTCAAGTGCAGTTCTAACCACTGACAATGGGATCCTGAGTGACAACTCACCAATCTCTCAAATGCTTAAGACAGCCCTTTCTATAGTGTGATTTAACCAGATTGTGTGGTTGCTAATGGTTGTAACATCTTAATCGGACTTGCATCCAAAGCAACTGGACAGTATCATGTGCTTCCAGGCCAAGAAATACTGCCAATTAACAGTGATTACTGGAATCAGGAACTAAAGTTCTATCGTGGCTGGAAGTAGCTTTGCCTTCTACTTTTCCTTCTGTTCTCTCCTCTCTGTTTTGTCTTCCTTTTCCTTCCTATGTGCTCATCTTTCCTCTTCTCTCCTATTGCAATTAGTCTATTCATTTAACAACTCTCCCCTTCTCTTCCATCCCCTGATAGAAAATAGGCAGTCCAACACGGCACGCTTGATCTCTGCATCTGTATCTCTACAAATCCCACAGTCACTACCACTTTTTAATTCCAAGTACAGACCTCAGGAAAGAGAACCTGATTAGCCCAGCTTTGATCAGGGGAATGGATATGAGTGTGTGGCCACAGCCAGGTAACCAGACCATGGTATCAACTTCCCAGCAAATGTTGCTGTGGGTCAACAGATATGAGAACAGTGCTTGGTCAGCCTATGAAGTGATCTCTTGGTATGATCTGTGAGCTCAAGGTTCAGTACATGATAGCATGACATACCATGAAGAAAGCTAAAAATTCAACAGGAAGGAGAAAATTGGTGCTATCTCTGTGTTTGCATGGACCATTCTGGGAAACAGAACAATTGCTTACAAAGACCACTGAGAAGCAAGCAGAGGTTAGCTGCTGGAGGGAGCAAGGAGAGTGATCACCCTGGAAAGCAATTACCAAGTCAGGCTTCTGTCCTCTTCTTGACTGTGGAGTCTGATACTGCCCAGAATCTATAGCAAAGGAAGCCAGAGTTTAGAAACCCCACCTGGAAAAGAGAACTACTGGAGTTCCAGTACTCCCGTGCCCACAAGTCCATGATTTCATTTCATCTGGCTTTACGAGGTCCCTGTTTCTGGGGGTTCTAATTTCTACTCCATTCTCACTTCTTTGAATGCTGGGTTGAGATCCCTCTCATTTTCGTCTCTTAGCCTGCATCAGCCCCCAAGGACCCACATTTGCTTACTACACTCAACCCTCAGTAAGGGATAATTGCATTCTAGATAGAACCTAAGTCCAAAACAACATGTTTTGCCTGGCTGAAAAGAGACAGACACCTCTGAACATGAATCAAGGCAGCAAAGCTCCTACTTAGGCAATCTCTGTGGATTCTATCATTTAGAATTCAAAACTTGGCAGCCAAGGCACTAGTATAGCTGTGGTCTTCTATGGTGCCAACTGCTCGGCCTCCCTGTTAAGATCCCAGAAGGTCTTGAAGCCAAAGCTACAAAGCTGATGTCAAAATCTTTTCCATCTCAATGTCTGCAGAGCCCCAGAGTGACAGAGATCTGTTAGGCGCATTTCCGTGGCCATAACAAATATCCGAGAGAAATCAACTTACGAACTGGAAAGGTTTATTTTGGCCAGCCTTTCTGCAGGCTTTAGTCTTTAATTGGTTGGTCTCATTGCTTCAGGGTCTGTGATGAGCTCCAAAGCACAGAGTAAAACTGTTCAGCCTGTGGCTAGAAAGTAAAGGAAGTCAGGAAGGACTGGGGTCCCACAGTCCCTTTCTAGGCCATAAACCCAATGATCTAATACTTCTCAATAGATCCCACCCTTTAAAACTCTTATCTCCTCCCAGTGGCACCATGGACTAGAGACCAAGCTATTGACACATTAGCCTTCCAGGAACATCTCACATCCAACTATATCAAGTGCATAATAAGACAATAACATTCTAGCAGCCCTACAAGAGAGAATGGATAAAATCATGTTTTCAAGACGAACTGGACGAGGTGCTATTTGGTTAACAGTGTAGTCAGAATATGTCTTCCAGAGTTTATAGAGCGCACAGTGGACAAAGGACTGTGGTCCCTCTGTTTTACATATTTGAATTAAATTACCCATCTAGTTTGACCTAAGCACAAAAGGATACATTCTGGTCCCCAGAACTGGCATGCATCTTTCCATGCCAGAATGCTACAGGGAGGAATATTTCATCAGCAATGAGAATGGCTTCAAGCTTTACTGGATGGACTTTTCAGGATAGCCATTGCTCTTCTGGTGGGAAAAGGAGCCAGGTATCTGACTGGGGAGTGGATGTCAGCCAAGAATCCAATTCTTTTAATACCAGCCTTTGCCCAGCCGTATAGACTATCTCTGGATGTTCCCCACCCCCATATGTCTGAGAGCAGACTAGTTTCTTCTGGCCTTGAGTAAGGAGCATCTTCACAACATGCCAATGACAAGCACTTTTCTCCTGTATAGGATCACAGATAAGAGGTAGTTTGCTGACTCCTATATCTGCAAGTTCAAATCCTCCATTAGCATCTTACTCTCCCTAGTACCCCTGTTTTGCATACTATCTGTCGCCCTACTTCACTCATTGAGAAAACAGGCACACAGCACTCCTTATCTATGTCAGCACATGCCTCTGAAACCAGAAGTTAGAGGCTGAGCCATGATGCAGAGAAAGCATCACATGGGCTGATGCATAGCTGTGGTTTCTGATGAATGAGAATTTCCTAAGCTGTTGAATATCAGAATTTCCAGGAAGATACAGAAGCAGCTCTCTCTGTCTGCCATGGATCTAAAGCAAGTGTGTCTAGGCACCTGTGTGTGTGTGTGTGTGTGTGTGTGTGTATGTGTGACTATGTCTGTGTGTGTCTGTCTGTCTGTCTGCCTGCCTGCCTGCCTGTCTCTCTGTGTTTGTATGTGCATGAGTGCATGTGTGTGAATGCATATGTGTGTGTATGTGTGTTTTAATGCATACTTGTGTGTGTGTGTACATGTGAATATATGTGTGTATAAGTGTATGTAGAGAAGTGCCTTCACAATCACTGCTGTGGCCAGCAGTGTAGTGACAGACTTGGGTCTTAGTATCTCCTGGAATGGATTCTCATTATGAATCTACTACTTAATAGTCAGAAAAATATTTAGCTTTTAGAGGCTTGGATCCCTTCCCTGGAGAGAGGGACACCAGTGAAAACAGAACCCATCAACTAGAGAGGTTTGGAAAATGGCTTCCCATGCAGAACCACTCAATGCATTGAACTACTTTTACCCGTAAGGAATAGTGTAACCAGTGATGGGACTCACAGGAGTGAGCCTGAGCCCACTCAGAGTGACTCGCATCACTCAGATTCTCTGCCCAGCCTGAGACTCTCCAGAAAATGGCTTCAAGTAGCTACAATGAACAGCAATCTGCAGTTAAAGCAGGGATCTTGTTACTCCTGAGACCTGGAGAAATAGCAATAATACAAATAGCAAAATGGCTTTAGAGGGATTTCATAGTAACAGAGAGTGATGGAAGAGGTTACCCGTAGCTATCTTCTGGTTTCTCTGTGCACATTCGCTGCTGCTCCACGACTCCTGTGCTTAAGAATCATCTGGGGAAACTTGACAAGCTTAGATACATGGGGATCTGTCTGTGGAGATGTCCTGAGGCAGAGATGCAGCACGTCTGTTGCAGAGAACTCCACTAGCATAATAGATGCCAGCAAACCCTAGTGGTACTCCAGTCTGTATCCTTCTCAGAGCTGTGGCTGCAATGTTTGCAGAAACACCAGGCTTGTTACACGGGCACAGTGGATCTCAACTCCAATCCTCATGAGGTGGAAAAAGTGTTCTCAACTTTGGAACCATCTCTCCTCTTCCTACCCCCACCACCTTCTTTTTGAGACAAGGTTTGTAGCCCAGGATAGCCTGGAACTCATTACACAGCCCTA
The DNA here is from genome assembly GCF_000001635.26 of Mus musculus. Lineage (NCBI taxonomy): Eukaryota > Metazoa > Chordata > Mammalia > Rodentia > Muridae > Mus > Mus musculus. The sequence continues at coordinate 81,748,575 of NC_000077.6, read as the reverse complement.
GCTGTTCTCCACCTTCAGTTCATCCTGCCTCAGCATCCTGAGTTCCAGAAACACAGGCATACACTCAACACTTGGGTTTGCCACATTTCAATCTCAAGCTGGACTCCAACATCCCCTCCTATGAACCTCAGCCATCAGCAGGAGGTATCTTGAAAATTTGATTCTCATGCCATGTCCAAACTCTGGTTGTATAATTCACCTTGCTATTCCCTAATGGCACCAATCTGCCCTTCCTGGTATCCATAGAATGTTATGCACAGATTTTCAATAGCTAAGAAGCAGACAGGCAGCCCTCCATGTTTAAATCAATTGGGAAAATCTAGACAAACTAAACTTGAAATTTGAATAGGTTTCTTTATTGCAGGATTTATGATGCTTCTGTGTGCAAATATGTACTCTGAAATCCACAGCAGCCAGTGTTTTTCCAACTTATTGGCTACAAAATACTTTATTGGTGAGACACCTAGTAACATTTCATAAACCTGGTGAGCTTTAAAAGCCCTTTAGGGAAACGCTGCCTTAGATTTACTTCTACAGAATTGAGACAAGCGTAGAGACAGATTGGAAGAGAGACCACCAGCTGGAAGGTTTTTTAGCAGCACGCAAGGAAGTGGAAGCCTACACAGAACACCATAAACTGTTCATGTGTCAGCAACAATGAGTGAGGAAGACAGGCCTGAAAAGGATGGTCAAAGGTGCTAATTTGCCATGGTTTTGAGAAATAAGGGAAATAATTTCTATGGCTGCTGGAAATGAAGAAATGACGCTCCCCACTCCCTGTGTTTATAGCACCAGGGAGAAAGGTTGGAGCTAAAATATTCTTGCAAAGTCAAAGGTCTATGCAAATGGGCCACCAGAATGAATGTCACTCTGCCAGAGATATGGCTTCTTCCCTCCCTTCAGAGTAATATGTTTGAAATATACAGAATTCCTAAGCTAATGGGGGTGGAAGATTCTAGCAGGGCTGAGGATCCCAGGCAAAAAGTGGCAGGATGCTTGTTTTGATATTTGTTTTATCAGAAGGATTTGACATTCATTTCCTGGAAATTGGTAAACTTGGAGGGGGGCATGGTAGCATTTAAAGTTCTGGATGGATTCCTGCTCCTGTCTTAATAAAGAAAGTTGGTGTTGTACTGCTTTTCTTCAATAAACATGGGTTCCTAATGACTGGGTCCCACTGATTGGGACACCATTGACCATATATGGAAAACCCAGATATTGGCTGTGGTGTGTTGACTGTGAAGTCTCTGCTAACTCACTAGGTGGTAGTTGGCAGATCCCACAGCTCTGCTGGACCTGCTGGATGCAGGACCATCCACTCAGGACAAATGTGTGTATTCACCATCTACCACACTAATGAAGGGGACATGTCATCTGAATTTCAGTTGTGTGTTTTAAGACAGAGACTGACCCTATCATTAGAGCCTTTAGCACAGCAGCGTCAGGGAGGTGTGAGTTTCAGGGAATACTCGAGTTCATTTTAATGGAACTAGATTTATTGTCCTTCTGGGTGCTCTTTTGGTTAAGGCTTAGCTGCTTGTACTCTTTCCAAACAACTCAGAGTGCTGAAGGGAGAGGGATTTATTGCTAGGTCTTAGGTTTCTTGATAATTGATAGGGCTGAAAGAGCAGGATAAGCTTTTGGAAGCACTCTCTAGTCCTTAGAATCTCACGTCCTGCTTCTGTGGGTGTGGGGGATGTCCTTGACTCTCCAGGTTTTCCCCAGCCTTTTCTTTCCACCCAACCAATTAGCAAAATCTAAGGTAGAGCTTATAGGAGTACATCCATGGAAAAAGAGAGAGGCCCCCAAGAGATGTACAGGCTGAAGTGCAAGGATTTTGCAAAGGCAGGGAGATGATAAGCATAGCAGATCAGAGGAGCAACAAAGAGGGTGGGCTGGATCCTAGTGGTCCAGCCACAAAGGGGCATCCCTGCACGGGACTATCATCTGGATTTGTTTGCATCTACTATATCAATGTTTGTGCCTTCTACACCCAAAGAGTCTTGACCAAGGCAAGGTAGTGGATGCTGGAGCCAGCATCCCCACTGCTCCAGTTTACTCTGTACCACACACTACTGTCTCCCACCCAGGCTGGTTAAAGGGATACTGGGCACCATGTATCTAGGTAGGAGTCCTCAGCCTCCCCTTGGAGAGTCAATAGTGCCTAATGGGGCAGCCCAATGGACCGATACATCATTAAGCAGGCAGCCCACCCTCTACTAAATGTCTGTCCCACTCTGTCTTATGACCTGCTTATCTCACTGGGTGTATGCACCAAAAGCTGTCTATTGCTGAATCTTTATTGTGTTCTAGTAAGAATATTGTGTGAAAATAGATGGGGTATTACTGTTATGAGGTTAAGCACTTTTCCCTAGGCTGATGAATAACCTAATAAGGAAGTGTTTTCATTTTTTTAGCTTGCCATGAGTCAAAATAATAGTATTTAGATTGTTACTCCCACCCCAGTAGTAATTATAAAACACAGCAGGGCATAAATTTTATCATATGTGCATGGGTGTTCCGTGTCAGAGGGCATATGGGTGAGATGTTGGGTAGATATATACTCTTATGGTTAGTTGTGTGCTCCTCAGGGTTGTGTGTGTTTCAGGGGGGTCCCTATGAAATGATGTTCCCAAGAGGAAAACAGATTCAGCAAAAACATTCCTGTGGTGGTCCAGCTCAGCAGAACTCATCTGAGATACGGTGAGGGCTGGGTGTTCCTCCTTTCCGAGGCTTGCCCCACCATAAACACACACCAGCCCATTGTCCCTCTTCACACTTGAAAAAAATACAGTTATTAATGAGTGATAGAGATGGCCAAGACAGAGCTGGAATCTAATTTAGCTCAGTGTGGATTATGGGCTAGCTTACCTCGTGGTAACTGGAGTAAGTTTATGAAATGCATGGCAGCCTTAGGAGAAAGGGAGAGTTGGGGTTATGATCTCAATGGAGTAAGTAGGGTCTTAGAAGTTAAAGTGGGATCTATTCCACCTCTTCCTTAAGTACTACCGTACCACGTGATATTACTTTGTACAGTTTTGGAAGTTGTGTGTGTCAGTACTACAAAGACTGTTAATCATTTAGTGTTTAGAAATCGCTCAGTTGTGTAAAATAAGCAAATGATGGGGAGAAGAAAATGAAACCTTATATGGATAGCATGAAGCCATCTACATAGCAGATTATAGGACATTACTGAGACTGTATTTTGTGTCAGTTATTTTTTTCTCACTGCTGTGACAAAATATCTGCTTCAAAGCATCTTAAAAAATAAAGAATTTATTTTGGTTCATAGATTGAGGGTACGGTCAATCAAGGCAAAGTGGACAGGCTAACAAGAGCATAAAGAGGCTGGTCAGACTGAAGCAGAAAGAGATGAATACTGGTGTCTAGTCGCCTAATTGTCATTGACTCTGGGACTCCACCCCACCAACATTCAAAGTGGTCTTTCTTCCCCCTTCACTGGAAATATCCTCACAAACACACCACAGGCGTATGTCACAGGTTATCCCATAGGTTACTCCAAATCTATCGAAGGTCAAGATCAAGAGTAGGCATCTCAAAAAAACTGAAGACAGGTTTTGCTCTGAAATGTGGTCCTTTATGTGTCTAAAGTCTTCTTATATGTAAGGGACTTTGTCATGGTTAATTCTGATGGCAAAATTGATTGTTTTTAGAGACAGCCAGGGAGGCAAAGTGTTCCTCTGGCACCATGAGGGTGTTTCTAGAGACACTTAGATGATGAGGGCTTTGACCTACTCAATACATCAAGTTATTGATGGACTGGACATGTGCAGAGACTTTTGGAAAGCAGTAGATCTAGAGAAGATGGAGCCTCATAAGGACATGGGTCATTGGAGCTGTGGCTTTGAAGGATGCATCTGGGCTCTGAGCTCTGATTACCTCCTTCTCTCCCTCTCCTCCCACCTACCCTCTCTTGCTACTTCTTGGCTTCCATGAGGTGAGTAATTATTCTCTGCATCCTTCTACCATGGTGCTATGCCTCATCATGTTACAGGTCTGATGGAGCCAACTGATCATGGACTAGAACCTCCAAAATATATGAGCTTACCACATGGACTCAGCTGTGCTCACCAAAGGAAGTCTTTACAGGTGAACCCATTCCTCAGTCTCTAGCCATTTCCTGTGTTTCCTCCCCTAGCTTCATTCTGCATGCCCTGACTCTCACCAGGAGCTAAGCAGATGCAATACTTCCAATTTGCTCTGTCCCGTCAGACTTCGGCCATGCTCTGGTTCTGGCGACAAGAGCACAAGTCTCCCATCTTCCCGAGGCTCACTCTGGGAGTCCACCCTGACTTTCAGCCTCATTACTCCCACTGTGGCAAAGCAGCTGGCAGTGGTCTCGCCCCATTATGTGGCTGAGCTAGGACAAAGGGAGGTTAAACGCGACTGTGGTGGTGCTGCATCTGCTGAAAACTTTCCTGCACCATCTCTTCAGGGACACTCTGAAGAGCCTCAGCTCAGCATCTGCTGTTTCTTCAAACTCAAGCATCTGCACTTAGGGGAGATGAATTTGAACTTGACAGTGAGACAAAGGCCATTGAAGGAAGGATATCACTCAAGTCAATCAAAGTAAGAAGTGACTGTAGAAATGGGATGCAAGGACTCTTGGGTGCCTTGAAACCTGTTGATGATTGTGCACATTCTCAAGCTAGAACTAGACTAAAATTCAGAAATGTTGTCCAAAATCACTGATAATGTCCATCAAAATTAACAAGGTCATGGAGTCCAGAGGGAGAATGGAGAGAGCTCACTGATGGAAAGAGGCTAGCAGCTGCATGCAAAATAGGGTTCTCGACTGGATCCTGATGTGCAAAGGGGAGATGAGGAAAGAAGATGATAAAATTCTAAGGAATTGGCATAACTGTGGTGGTTCACACATGGAAACCTAGTGCCTGGAGGGCCGAGGCAGGTGGATCATGAGTTCTAAACCAGCTTGGGCAACATAGCAAGCTATCTTGAAACAATTGGAATCACCAAAAAAAAAAAAAAGTTTTGAATGAGGTCTAGCGTTTAGTTAATAATATAGCAACACTAATTTCCAGATTTTGATAATTATACTGTGGCTGTGCAGATTGCTCACATCAGGAGAAAGTGAGTAAAACACCTGTGAGCTTTCCAATTTTTTTGTCATTTCTTTATAAACCACAAATCATCTTTTAAAGGTGCCCCCCAACATAACATTTTTATTAATTATTTGGGAATTTGATACAATGCACCCCGATCACCTGCTCCTCCCTATTCCTTCCACGTCCTCCCTCCCACGTTTATGTACTTCCCTCCTCCAAAATAAAACAAACAAAACCACAAATCCAAGTTGTGTTGCCAATATTCTCATCGAAGCATGGTCAAACTCAAAGTGGCCAGCCCCTTAAAGAAAACTGAGTCTTTCCCCACCCACCACCCACTCCTTCCAGAAGCCATTAAATACGAAGAGTTACACTTCAACATCTTTATCACAGTTTTTTAAGGACTCTCTTCAATAGGCCCCTGTCCAGACTGTTTCTTTTTGGGAGGAGGTTGTCATTGAGGCCTAAAAAAAGGAAGGAAGAAATGCAGATAGGGCTCTTCGCACGGAGGTAAATTAGTTTAGATGTTATCTTCTTTGGAATATCTGTCTTTCGGAGTCCTATATAGCAACAGAGAAGATCCATCTCCATTTCTTTGACCCAGGGGATTCCTGACTCCTGAATCAGGAAAAACTGGTCCCCATCACTACAACTGCCCCAATCCCCTGGAGTCAGGATCTATCCCCAGTTCTCCATTCCTGGAGGAAATCTACTTCCTATCACATGTCCACATTCTCAGACTCTTTTTGCCAAGTCACAGTGATTCTTTACACAGAGAAATCCTTTGTGACTCTACCTCCCTGGCTAGCCCCAGCCACCAGTGAGCTCTCTGCTCTGGAGTGCTTCAGCAGTCAGCTAAAAGGCAACAGTTGTGGAATTGGAAATTTAAACACATTTGAGCAAAAACAGCATTGTTGGAAGCACTGTCTGGACTTCCAAGGAGATGAGCTTGCACTCATGCAACACCATCAACGCTGAGGTAAGGCAAGTTGAGGTAAAACAAGTGCACATCTGGGCACTTCGCAGCCATGACTGTGTGTGTGCTATGAGCAACTTCAAACTTCAGCACAGGTCAATATGAATAAGTCAGAACTGAGTAAAAACAGGCTTTCTCCCATTCCAAAGCATTTTCTAAAGGCTGTGATGGTGCACAAGCTCTGCTGTGTCATGGTAGCACAGGGAGGTTGCAGGATAGCTTTTGTCCTTGAGCAGCACAGAGCATTGTGGAAGAGATGTCACAGAATGGAGTTAATGTGAAATGGGAAGAAAGAAGAGAGGAACAAAACCATTTTCATCTCCTATATGAAAGACGGGACAGTTGATTGGCGCTCTGTGCAATAGCAATGAGTCTTCATATGTCTCTTACCTGGACATATGGGACTAGGAGCGGCAGCTTGCATTTTTCTCTACAGACCCTCCTTTTCGATGTTTTTCCTTTGACCTCAGAGCACCCACTTGATGATATATCTCTTTATCAAGGTTTAGTCCAATCTGCTTGCTCATTGGCTTTATCTGGAGAGCCTCAGTGCAACTTCTTAATGCTACAACCAATCTGACCAAGGATTCGAAGCCCTTGGGAACAGATCAGCATCCCAGGTCTGACAATCATGCCCTCCTATTGTCTTTGATGAGAGTGCACATTGCCCTAGACTGTTACAGAAAGCAGGATAGAGGGAACAATGGGTGAAGCCAGTGAGCTATAATGTACCACCACAGGGAACTGAGCACACTGTATACAGTGGAAGCATCATCTTCTAAGATGAAACGAGATGGGCCTGGGTCTCAGGTGACAGTGAGGGTCGTAATCACGAGCCACCTGGAATCAGAATATCGAGGCTACAAGGAGATCCTTAAAAGATACAGGGTGGGCATAACTCTACCACAGAGAGGCTGCAGCACCGCCTAAAGTCAGAATTTATCAAGCTCCAGGGATCTCTTGACAGCAGACAGGCTATTGGACAAATGCACCCCACCTCTTAGAAGCTCTGAGTCCTGGCAGGCCGAGTGTGCAGACCCGTCAGCATTTCTTGTCCACTACACAGCTGAAGAGTGAGGATGAATATTCATCCCCTGGCTGTTCCAGAGTCACTTGACTCTCTGCATATGCAAAATCAGGAGTTGCTCAGGCTGTCAGGGAGGGGAGAGGAGGCAAAGTAAACATCTGATGTGGTGGGTTGAACCAGTGGGGAAATAGATCTGGCGATGGAAAGGGGAGGACCGTTACAGAAGTGAATTCCATTTCTGCACCGGCTTGCAAGATGTCATCCTGAGGGGAGGGATGTTCAGGCTCAGAAGACAACGCACAGCTTTGGCCTGAAGACAGGCTAAGGAGAGCTCCTGCTCACTCAGCCATTTTCCCTCCATCAGGCTAGAAGGCAGTACGAGGAGGAATACACAAAAGCTGCATCTTTGCCCTGGAGGCAATTAGAGGCTGCCTGAGAAACAATACAGAACAAAAATTCCTTATTTGACAAGTGGTCCTTATTATGCACATACCCTATGTCAAGTGCTTGCTTGGTTCTTCTTGTTTATCCCATTTAATCCTTGTAACCACCCTGCCAGGAAGCCTCTACGGTCCCCATTTTCAGATGAGGGAACTGACTTGGGGAAGCAGAGTGTCTTTTACTTCATAGGAGTTGGACTCAGGTTGGCATTGTAGTTTTATGGAGTCTATAATTGTTTTGTCTCTGGGGTTGATTAAAAGAGCTGGGAAGCTGGCTCAGCAGTTAGGAGCATTTGCTGCTCTTACAGAGAACCCAAGTTCAGTTCCCAGCACCCAGGTCAGATGGCACACAACCATTCCAGTTCCAAGGGATATGATGTCTTCCTTCTTCTGGCCTCTGTAGGCACTATAGTTATGTCCATGAACCCACATGCAGATAGACACACAAGCGAAAGGAAAAATAAAGTCTTTAAAGAGAATTATAGTCTTGCAGGACTTGTATGATAGACATGGATTCATAGCCCAGCGGGGAGAAATCTCACCATTATCAGCCTAGGCCACCATGTCCACACCAACCATGAGACAGGTGTTGCTCTATCCATCATTACAATAAGTACAACATGGTATGAGGGGGAGAGGGGATCTCTACCCTGAGCTACCCTAAATGACAGGTTCCAATGCCTCACTCCTCACCGTAGCCAGTCAAGGTGTAAAACACAGGACACAGAATAAAAGTCAGTGCTGGACACTGAGTGCCATTCTCTCAGATGTGGAAACAGGTGAGGGGAGCTCAGCCTACATGCTCACAGCCACTAGCTTAAGAAATGTAAATTTTGGATACTAAGCACTGCAGTCCAGCATAAGAGCATGAGCTGTCCTGGAGCAGATCAGGAAGAAGTGCAAAGAGGGCACTCATAATCACTTATCCAAACCCTAATCTCCCCGTATTCTGGGTGCCGGGCACACTTAGCTTTGCCACAGGGGCTTCAGCAGTGGTTATCATTTACATCAGCTAGCAAAGCCAAGAGGCTCTGGGAGATCCATTACCTCGCCCTGGGGACTTCTGGGGAGACCAAGGCCAAGCAAGGGTCCATGATGTACTTTGTCACAGAATGACTTATGACTACGATGAAAATAAGTCATTTTCTAGAGCTCCTGTGTGCTGCATTTACCCGTACTGGACCTGTTAGTTTCTGTCCATCTCCACATATCACCCACTGTGCTATGCAGCTAGGAAAGCTAAGGACCAGGAGGATGAAGGACTTGCTCAGGCTCATGGAGCTATTGAGTATTGAAGCCAGAGTCAGAGACAGTCTTGTGTAAGTGTAAACCATGGGCTCGTAGCCACTCTGTGACTTTGATGTGGTGCTCACCTCAGTGGCATCAGCCTCCCCACCCCCATCCCAACAAGTGCATGCCAAGATGAGGGCAGTCCAGGAATGCTCACTGTACAGGTAGCTGCCCACATCATGGGGCCCAATGTACATGCATGCATGTGTGCCCATGTGTGCATGTGTGCTTCAACACACAAATAGCCCCTGCAGACTCTTCTTCTTCCCTCCCTTTTTCCTCTTCCTGAGTCCTAGTAGGTTTCTCCTAACTGCCCAAGTGTGCTCTGGGTTTATATGAAGAAGTTAGTTCACATCTGGCAGGAAGTAATTGTGCAGAGTCGCTGAGTCCTTCTCTCCACCCCCTTAGGGAGTTCATCGAAGAAACATCAAAATATTTTCCATTCCCCAGTGAGAATAAAACTGACACATAGTCTGAAAGTCATCAACAATAAAACCTCCAGCCAATCAGCTTTAATCACAAATCTCCCTTTGTGAATCCCCAGAGTACAAGGGATGACAGATGGGAAACCCCATGTACCTGACATCAGCCAACATGTGAGTTAGAAAGGTCCTCAACACTCACCCTATAGGTGAGCCACAGTCAATGTGAGCCAGCCAGGGCTGGACAGAAACGCAGGAAGGTGGGAGTAACAGCTGTGGATTGTGTTACACTGTGTGTGCCACCCCACACCATGTCTCCTAGATGTAAATATCCTAGAATCTGAATCCAGGATCCTGTGGTTTAGTTTGTGGTCTCCTACTAACAGGGAGAACCACATTAATCCATAGAAATCCAGAGACAGTCTCAAGATTACACAGAGTAGTGAATAACCAACCAGCAGCTACCCCCTTCCTGACTGGTGCCCTAGGTGATTCTCGCACCTGATTGTGCATGCAGAGCATTTCTTATAAGTTAGGGTGGAGTGTGCATGCAGGCATGTTTACAAGCCAGTGTCTTCCTCAATCACTGTCTTATTTTTTTGATAAAGAGTCTCTCACTGAACCTGGAATTCACGGATTCTGGTAGGCTGAACAATCAGTAAATTTTGGAGATCTTCTGGTTTCCACTTCATCAGTGCCAAGATTACATATGAAGGCCCCTTTGCCTACTTGTTGTTGATGATGGTAACAGTTTTGGGGTTTGTCTGTTTTTGTTTTACTTTTCTCTTGTGTGAATGTGGGAGAGCAAACTCAGGCCCTCAAATCTGCATAGCAAACAGTTAACTCACTAAGCATCTCTCCAGCTCTCTTCAGTTTTAAAATAGGTAGAAATAGGGTTCAGAGAGGCAGGGAGTAGCTGATGTGGTATCAGTTCTCTGTAAAGGAAGCACCCTGCAAGCCCCAAGCCCCTGTCAAAATACAACCCTTTGCCATCTCTTTCACACAAATGGATTTAAATCCTGGAAACAGCTCCTCTGGCTCTTTCCCCCAAATTACTCTTTCTCTGCACCAGCCAAGCACCAACATGCAGGCAGCCTCCTTGGTGCCCAGCCAGCTAATGTGTGCCTGGCATTAGCACTAAACTAACATTTTATTTCCCTACCATAGTATGTAATTTCTTTGGAAGTTGAAGTATAATGAAATTGGTGTTTATTATAATTAATAAAAGCCCCATAACTTTAAATTGGGTCATAAATCTTGCAGGGAAATTCAATACTGCTATAAGAGTCATTCCTTTCCCAGAAGGAGCCTCTTCAGGGGAAGGCAGTGGTGGCTCCCTCCTCCTCCCCACAGAGGTGGCCATGCTCTCTGGCAGCTCATTCTCTACTGCTAATCTATTCAGGTCACATGTGGAACACAGACAGCTCGGGCTCTGCAAATGGAAAATGTGTCCCTGCGCCTCACACCTGTAGATGTTGCTCCAGTGAGCGTGGCTTGCATGGTCAGCTGAGGAAAGGCTTATCTGGGGAGAGAAATCTATGTACTTGCTTTCTGCAACTGCACTTCAGAGAAGGTTGGTGTGAGTTCTCCTGACCCCAAGCCCACAAGCATCCACTGTCTGGTGAGAGGGATTGTGTTTCTTACCTTTCTTGTCCCTGAGAAAAACCATATCTACTGAAGCAATGTAGGAAGTGGGGGGTTTATTTTGGCCAAGGTTGGTAAGGATGCAGTTCATGCAAGTGCTGAAGGTGTAGAAAGAGAGTAGAGTGATTGGTCACATTATGAGCATGGTCAGGAAGCAGAGAGCCAGATATGATGGATGGGGCTCCGCTCACATTCTCCTTCTCTTTAAGAGAGTTTAGGGTTCTGTCCAGTAGAATAGAACCACCTATGTTCAGGGTAAGTCCTCTCCTCAGTTATACCTTTCTGGAAATGCCCTTGTGACCATGCTCAGAGATGCATGTCCTGGGTGATCCTAAATCCAGTCACGTTGAGGAGGAAGATTAGACATCATCACAGGGGTCCTCTCACAAGCTGCCCCATGCAACTGAGCAGGAATCATACAGGCGTAGGAGTGTGGATATGAAAGGGCTGACCTTTACGTGAGTGATACGAAGTGATAGGATCTGCAAGGAGAAGAATAGATAAGGGGAAACTCCTTGAGTTTTCCGGGTGAGCATAAATGTATGTTCAGTGCACTATTCTGCCACTGCATAGGGTCTCATGCTTGCTCTTTGTCTGGATGGGATACCCATCCCCAAATCTCCTCATCTTCGGTCAGACCTCTTTTTACACATCACCTCCCAGAGAGGCCTTTGAAGTCCCCTTAGTTAGGTCTCTCCTCCCTGATCCTTTCTTAGGAAGCTGCTATTCCCATCTCCTTTGCATCTCTCCATTCTGAAATTATATTTTTAAAATTTTATTTGTATCCTTATTCCCCATCTGTTTCCCAAATGCCTGTACAAACATAAAGTGCACTGCAACAAGAGACTTGCCTGTTTTATTCATCATTGTGGCCCTGCCACCCTGAACAATTCCAGGCACCCAGTGGGCAATTAATAACCAGTGGAGACACAGAAGCATGAAGTTGCATGGCTCATTAGAGGAAACTTGCTTCAAAGCAGATCACAAACTCATATGCAGTGTCAGAAGGGAAAACGACTGATGGAAACGGTCAGGCAATAGAGAAATATAACCAGGACATGTGACACTCCAGGGAAGGTTCTGAGTAGAGACAAATGATCAAGAAAGGACTTGTCAATTTGTTTGCTTATGGGATGTGGACTGGCAGCCCCCCTATCTGTCCTCTTCCTTGGAATTCTTTGTCACACCTTCAAAGATCAGTAAAATAAAAACAAACAAATAAGATTAAAGTTAAGCACCAATCCAGCAGTGGGATCAGCATATGCAGTTCACATGCCTTCCTTAGCCTCTTGCTGGAGATGGATAGCAGAGCTGGCTCTGAGCATCCGAACAGCCAAAGCAAATGCCTGCAAGCACAGCAACCCAGTGCTGCTTATTCAAGAGTAGCTTGGTTTTCCTGGATCTAGGACCCAAGGCACTGGTGTCATGATGGAGTGTTCTCAACAGCATCCCTTAGTCCATCCATTAGAGCATCTTTCCCTGTGGCAGATGGATGGACCAGTGCAGAAGTATAATTTAGTATAAGCCTTCCTTTAAAGCTGCCAGATCCATGCTATGGAAGAGTGCCTCACCCTTACCCATAAGATCAGTCAAGGTATATGTGTGTGGGGGTGGGGGTGGGGGTGGGGGTATTCAACAGAGTGACTTGTTCTTCCCAGTGGACTCACAGTCAGATCTGAATGGTAAGGCAAGCAAGCTGCCTTTTCTACCCATAGGCTAGGTGAAGAATTCCCCTCACTGCACACTGAGGGGAATTCCCTTGTCTGGGCTGTACAAACCAGGGGAGGAGTATCTGCTCTTGAAAATCTGCTGGAAGAATTTACCAAGAAAACCAGGAGATTTCTCCTCTGCCAGGAGGGGCAGAGGTACTCCTTAGTAATTAGTTTCTGTTCGGTTCAGCCCTCTTATATGTGACAGACCAACCAGCCTCAGAGCTGGGCACTATGCATGCCTTTGTTGGACCATGGTGCTTGTTGTACATAAGGACTCCTGTCCACGAACTTAGTCCGAACTGTAGTTGACCCGCTAGTCAGAATACCTTAGCACTAGACAAACTCTGCATATGCTTCTGTTGCCCACTTTACCTGGCGCTAATCTGAAGAACAGCATTAGAGTGTTTTCATTAAGGTCCCTGATATCGGGGCAGGGCTTTAATGCCGGCAAAGCACTTTACCATATCACACATCCTTCATTAAGTCCTCCTTTAGAAAAAGTGAAGTGGGTTCTCCCCCACTGGAGGGGAAGGCTACGAATTGAGATACTGAGATATGTTCTATCCTACATCCTGCAGCACAGCATGGCTGTGGCTAATATCTGGGTCTGGAACAGATGGCTGGGTTCGGTCACTGGCACCTCACTCACTGGTGGGGGGAAATAGGTATGTTTTTGATGTTTTCTTTATATATCTATGCTCTGCAAACTAGAGTGTGTGTGTGTGTGGGGGGGATCATATGGTGTGTAGCATAAGCATTGGATCAATGTTGGTTGTCACCATCTGAGACTCTTATGGTCTTCTGAGGACAGGGAGATGACTTAAAAACAGGGTGCTTATTCCGACTTCAATCAGAAGAAAGTTGGAACAGAAGCCAGTAGAGGCATGGCATATGACAGAAACTGGGGACAGCCCAGGGAGAACTGCCTCTTCCTAACTCTTTCTGAGCAGATGACCCCCAGATATCCAGAGCTTGTGATCACTTGCTTACTCCCCCCCTCACACACACACACACCTCCTAGGAAAGAGTGAGTGTTCACTGGAGAGGAGACACTCTCAAGCAACGCAAAACCTCCTATACTTTTCTACAAAGATGGAAAGGACTCAAATCCTGGCTGGTTCATCTGGTGGCTAATAGCTACAGGTAGATGGCCATTGCTCATGGGAAATTAGCTAGTGTGAACGCCATTAATTAAACTTATTGAAATTATAATAGCCATGTGTGACTACTGGCTACTGAACAGCATGTCCTTAGAGGGAGAGATGGGACTTCATACTGGAATCATGGGACAAGGTCTCATTCTAGGCTGAGTCCAAGCTGGTGCAAACACTAGAAGGGTGACATGTCCATTGAAAGATGTTGCCCTTCCCCATTTGAATTTTCTGGTTCTTCCTCAATAACCAGTTCTGGTGAGGCCTGAGCTCCAGAGGAGTGAGGCCCACACTATAGCTCTGACCTTGGCACTCAGTGCCCAGAGGCTGGTGTTCAGTAACTCAGGCTCAATGTAGCTGATGCTTCTCAGATGCTCACCTCTTCCTGTGTCAGCCTTGTCTCTTCCCCCACTGCACTGGGGAATAATAATGTGTCCTGGGGTGCCCAGCCTAACAATGGGCACTAATGAAGATCCTAAAGACAGGTGTGAACACTTAATTGAAAAGGCAGACTTAGACAAGGAGTCCTCACTTTCATTAGCTTTATCTCCACGAGAAGTGGAACTGCCTACTCATTATGGAAAGGAAAAGATTCTTATTATATTTCTTTCTAATGGAGAGACTTGTTTGCTGTGGGCTAAATTAAACCCATGTTCTGATATAAAATGCAACATCACTCAAGTCAATATTAATAATGATGGGAAAAACCTTAAGAATTATCTTTCACAGTAAATTAACTCTGAGACTGCAAGTAGGCCTTATCAAATGTAAATCCAATATAAAGAACACTGGATATACGGGAGTGATAAATTACAGGGGAGAATTCACCCTTCATCAGGTGGTGTGTTGGTTTAGAGCATCGAGTACCAGCTGTGACATTAACGAAGTCATCTCCTATCTCTAGGCTACAGGTTCCTCATCTGAAAAATTAAAGGGACTGAACCAGATGATCTCCAAGGAGCCTCCCTGCTCTGAAAATTTATCAATCTCGAATTCCATGAATCTGATCTGTTTGTCATTTCCTTCTCCTGTGTTCCCACCACAAGAGTGAAACCTGCTAATTTAATAAACTGCATGGGTTAGGAAGGGGAGACTATCGAGGAAATGGCTGCTTTTTGTCCCTTTCCTTCTTGTCCCTCTTCTCCTGTTCCCTCCATCTCAGGAAATATTCATATGGACAATATGATTAAAGTTACAGCATCTATGCTGTAAGGCCAGGCCTGGAGAGGGGGGCTTAGGAGTAGTAATCCTGCTGTATCTCTTAGCTTCCCAGATGCAGTGAAGTCTCACACTGTGACAGAGGACCCCCAAAGAGTTAGCTATGGACTTCTGAAAAGAGTTCACCTGCTGATGTCCTTGCCCCAAAGTCTATTCTACTCACCCATCCTATATTTAATGTGCTCTCTCTCTCTCTCTCTCTCTCTCTCTCTCTCTCTGATGTGCTCTCAGAGCTGCAGGTCACAGAAGTTAATTGTCCCTTAATTGCCTCCTCATCCAGGGATGCCTACATTATGGCTGATGACAAGAGGCTCCAGGACACATTACCAGTGCTCCTAAGCTCTTAGATGCTGCTGTCCTCCCTGGAACCCATTTTATTGCTCTCTCCATTTCTGACATTCTGGTCAACACCTTTATGAAGTCTCCTGTGCCCTGGGGACTCTCTTTCTCCTTGCTGTTCACGTTTTCTGAGCCCACACTACAAAACTTGTAGGTGGGGAAATGAGCAACGTCACTGTGTAAACTGAGACAATCCTGTAATCTTGGACCATAAAGAATCCTCTTTTGTCTCTGACTTCTTAGCCACATAAGCTTGCTATCCCCTTTGACATACACACCCATTATATATGTAGACATGCACAAGCACACAAGTGTGAACACACACACACAGCCAATCTTCCCTAACTTCTCTGTGACTGGGTGGTTGGTGATCCTATACTACCCTGTCTAACTTCTTGTGTGCATGTGCATATGTGCATGTGTACATGTTCATGTGTGTGTGCATGTGTGTGTTTATGTGCTAAGATTACAATAGTCAACTTATCACCTAAAAAGTCTTCAAGTGTCACTTAGCCTGTCCCAGATCAGCTCCTTGTACCACACCTGTTCCATCTTTAGCTTTGGCCTTGTTCTATACTGTGTGAAAGCCAAGGGGGCAGAAGGGGCTGACTTAATTCTTTCTGGCCAGACACTCTTCCTCTTCATCCTCCTACCTCAAATCCCATCAGGCTCTGGCACTTCCATATTTGACCCCTGAGTACAGCTAGACATCTTGTAGGGCTTCCCTCCAATCCTAACACTCAGACTGTTATGTGTTAGTGGCCTCCTACCTGCTAGGTACTGCTGCAAAGCTTTAGTCCTTCCTGGCTCTATACAGGAGCATTTTCCAAGCAGAAAAGTTCCCTCCTCCATGAGTGTCCTCCATAAAGTCTCCCTTGTCACCTTGAGACAGCCAGTAGTGTACTCTTCTAGGACTCTAAAGCATGTAGTTTGCACTTTTATGAGCCCCATCTATATTTCACAGTTAGTACTTTTGGGTTTCCTTTGACTAAACTTTAAGCCTACCATGGGTAAGGCCCCTTCTTATATTTTAAAGGGTTCTGATTCCTGGCATGAACTACCATGTTTTCTCTATTTGTTGCAGGGTAGATGGTGAGAGCTGGAAACAGTCATGTTTTTAGAAGAGGTGACTAGAGTCACGGCTGTTCTGATGTGCGAGTAAAGAAGCATGTATGGTTCTTGTCATTTTCTCTTCTTTCAACATAATTAGCTTGATGAGTATTTCAGTCAGTGGGGAGCCCACAGTCAGCTCTCCTCTGTGTCTCTAGATTAACACAGGAGAAGAGTGTTTCCTGTTCTTCTGGTCCTTCTGTAATGCTCGAACTTGCATTTTTTTAAAAATTCTTACATTCTACAAAACTTTATTTTTTTAATATTTTTTATTATGTATTTTCCTCAATTACATTTCCAATGCTATCCCAAAAGTCCCCCATACCCCCCCCACTTCCCTACCCACCTATTCCCATTTTTTTGGCCCTGGCGTTCCCCTGTACTGGGACATATAAAGTTTGTGTGTCCAATGGGCCTCTCTTTCCAGTGATGGCCGACTAGGCCATCTTTTGATACATATGCAGCTAGAGTCCAGAGCTCCGGGGTACTGGTTAGTTCATAATGTTGTTCCACCTATAGGGTTGCAAATCCCTTTAGATCCTTGGGTACTTTCTCTAGCTCCTCCATTGGGAGCCCTGTGATCCATCCAATTGCTGACTGTGAGCATCCACTTCTGTGTTTGCTAGGCCCCGGCATAGTCTCACAAGACACAGCTATATCTGGGTCCTTTCAGCAAAATCTTGCTAGTGTATGCAATGGTGTCAGCGTTTGGAAGCTGATTATGGGGTGGATCCCTGGATATTGCAGTCTCTAGATGGTCCATCCTTTTGTCACAGCTCCAAACTTTGTCTCTGTAATTCCTTCCATGGGTGTTTTGTTCCCAATTCTAAGAAGGGGCACAGTGTCCACACTTTGATCTTCATTCTTCTTTAGTTTCATGCGTTTAGCAAATTGTATCTTATATCTTGGGGATCCTAAGTTTTGGGCTAATATCCACTTATCAGTGAGTACATATTGTGTGAGTTCCTTTGTGATTGTGTTACCTCACTCAGGATGATGCCCTCCAGGTCCATCCATTTGCCTAGGAATTTCATAAATTCATTCTTTTTAATAGCTGAGTAGTACTCCATTGTGTAAATGTACCACATTTTCTGTATCCATTCCTCTGTTGAGGGGCATCTGGGTTCTTTCCAGCTTCTGGCTATTATAAATAAGGCTGCTCTGAACATAGTGGAGCATGTGTCCTTCTTACCGGTTGGGACATCTTCTGGATATATGCCCAGGAGGGGTATTGCTGGATCCTCAGGTAGTACTATGTCCAATACTTGGGCATCTGAACAGTACTTGGATCCCTAACTCATCAGGTTTGGGACAGAACCTGGGAGCATGCTACTTGTAGATGACACATTTGGCAATAAGAGTATACCCCATTTCTTCTAAAAAGGCATGATGTGTTTTAATTAGAAGGCTCAAACCCCAAAGATGACATGATTATTAGAGGATTGTAGAGCAACTTAAAACTCAAGACAGATATAGATCTGGCTACTTTGTGGTCTGTGTGAGCTTCAGGTTTGGCCACTTGCTTCTCAAAGCCGTTCTATTTTTGTGAAACTGAGACTTAAGCTTGTACATCAGTGTGTGTGTGTGTGTGTGTGTGTGTGTGTGTGTGTGTGCACCTCAGTGTGTATGTGTTTGTATACATATGTTTAGTGTGCTCAAATATCTGATTGTATGTATACAACTGAGGATTGCATGGAAGATACTTCAGGACTTAGATGAGGCTTTATGTAACTAGTTGTTGGATCTCTTGTAAATGGAGCCAAACTAGACCAACTACTTGTTTGCTCTCTGATAAACCACAGTTCCTTTCTAGTTCCCTCTAAAGTGCCTCTCTGGAAGAAAACTACATTCCCTGCCCCTTGACATCATTATGTGGGCATGTCCCCTTGGCCAAAGAGATACAGATAGAAGTGTGTGCCTCACTACCAAGTAGCATCAGCCATCTTTCCTTTGTTATTCCACAAGGAGATGTCAGTGGATAGACTGGGACTGCTCCTCCAGTAAGGCTCCCCAAGGGGGTGGGGAGAACTCTGGTGAATTTGCATGAGAACTAGAGAATGGGTGAAGATATTTATTTATTTATTTATTTATTTATTTATGGAAAGCATTGAGTTTCTGAGATGGTTCATCACTGCTGCTCAACCTGTTGCCCCTGACTGATAAACCCTGCCATTTATTGACTTACTGTCTACTTGGTATAAAGTCCCAAGATGATCACCAAGACTGCACATATAAACATGATGACAGTTAGGTCCCTGGAGCAGTCTAGTTGAATGAAGGTGGCAGGAATATAAATTCCCAGGGATAATACACTGCTCAGTTCAGTTCATCAGAATATGTCTATAATTGGGAGGCTTCCAGAATGTAGAAGACACACTGATAAATCCTTCTCAAGGAATTAGGGAAGACGTCATGGAGGAAGGAGTATTTGAGCTAAGCCTTGAAAAGGGAGTTGACTTTTAATTGGACACTATAGCACAGAGAATGGGAAGCATGGATTTTGAGTCAAAACCCTTCGTTCCAATCTTGCCTCTGGCATTTTTGAAAGAGTGACCTCAAACCAGAAATGCCTGTCTGCTTGTCATAATTTTCTCCTACAAGGAAAGCTAATAGCACATCTGTGTATAGGAGAAGGTCTAATGAAGTCTGTGTACAAGCACTGATGAATACACATGACTTATATAGTGGATAGAAGAACACATAATGTGAGTTAAGGCTGCTCCACAATGGGGCAGCTCAGAACTCCTGTCCATGTGTTTGAGGGATGGCTTTGTTCTTGGTAGCTTGTGCTTAGTATGTTATGAGTTAATATATAATTGTAAATTCAGCTCCTTAAAACACCTCCATAATAGGAGCTGTTGCTACTCTAGTTTTTGGGTTTTTTTTTTGTTGTTGTTTGTTTGTTCTTGGTTTTTGTTTGTTTGTTTGTTTGTTTTTCAAAAAAAGAAAATGGCATTTTGAATAGTCTAGAAACTTACCCAAGCACACAGAGAGAACAAAGGCTAGACCTAGGCATTCTGACTACAGTCCAGGTTAGCCATCTCCAGTCCCTCCTCTTTGTTTGGAAAGACTATAGATTTAAAACTCTGCTGCATGCACCAGCAATGCAGATGGAGGGAGCAGGGACAGGAACAAGCTAAAGGAGGTTGGCAGGTTTTTGAGGCTGTGGATTTGAAGACAATAGTACTGAGATTACAAAATCTAGGAGGGTGTTCTCACTGCATTCCTGTGTCCTCTACATCTTGACGAATGTTCCCAAAGGATCACAAGGGTTTTTTTTTTAAATTCACTGTAGCATACATTGAATTTAGGTACAGCCCTGAAAGAAAGATAAAAGTAAATTAAGACCCACTCTAAAGCTGGGTGGTGGTGATGCACGCCTTTAATTTCAGTACTCAGGAGGCAGAGGCATGTAAATCTCTGAGTTTGAGGCCAACCTGGTCTATAGATCAAGTTCCAGGACTTCCAGGCCTACCTGTCTCAGAAAAAGAGAAGAGAAGAGAAGAGAAGAGAAGAGAAGAGAAGAGAAGAGAAGAGAAGAGAAGAGAAGAGAAGAGAAGAGGAAGGAAGGGGGAGGGGAGGGGAGGGGAGAAAGGAAGGAAGGAAGGAAGGAAGGAAGGAAGGAAGGAAGGAAGGAAGGAAAGAAGGGAAAAAAGAAAAGCAAATAATAGGGAAAGTATTACTCTAGACTTAGCATGTGTTTACTCAAGCTTTGGAAACCATGGTATATTTTGAAGAGGCAACTGGAATCATGAATCTGCCTTTGAGAGCCTTTGGGAGGATGGCTTGGAGTGCTGTTGCCATGTGGACTACAACACAATAACCTGCACACATGAAGGTCAGGTAGGGAGATAATGGAATAGTCTAGAATCAGAGGACACAGAGAAAACAATATTTTATAGATGTTCCAATGGCACAATTCATAATGCTGGGATGTGAGCATGAAGGAAGGGGAAGGTCACTGATGGCCTTCAGGTTCTTAGCAAGTAGTTGGGAGGCCAACAAGCAGAAGAAGGGCTGGGCAGCTATAGAGTGTAAGCTGGGAACCAACCAGTAACTTGAGAAACGTACCTAGAGTCAAACAGCAAGAGGCAACTGCCATTACCATTGGCCTGGAGGGCCAGGAGGGAAATAATGTTAGCAGTGTCATGGAAGAGACATCACCCTGAATACAGCTCCTGATAATATCAGGTATGCCCAACCTGTGGCCCATGGAACATGTGCATTCAAAGGTGGCTATACATATGGCCTGAGACATTCGTGGACCACAACATAACATCTAATGTCAAAAGTGTATACACCCCTGAGTTAGGTAGGAAACAGTAGCAGTAGAATAAATAACCAAGCCCTTTCTCAACCTTTTCCATTGCTACAGCCATGCTGCTCCATTAGCAACAAAACAAGAAAGCCAGATGACAAGGCACTTAGAAGATCAGAGCAGAACAGAGCAAGAAAAGCAGATGATTGTGTCTGGTAAAGGTGCAAACAGAATGCCCAAGTCTCAGCCACTGGGCTGGAGTTGGATACCCTGAATCTGAATCCCAACTTGCTCACTTACACGTAGTGGGATGGAGGGCAAGGTACATCTCCCAATTGACCTTCACCTTTCTCACCAGAAAAAAAAGACAACTTCTGGTGTAGCAAGGATGTTTGCAGTGTATAGATCACATAAAGGGCTAACTGTACCTGAACTTCATTAGGCTTATATTCTTGGTTCCACGGAAATAGTGGTCCACCCACTAATGCAGTAATGCAAGAAGAGATGTTCTTGGTAGGTGTTGAAGGAAGATAATGAATGATATTATCAACTTAGAGCAGCGGTCTCAATCTGTGAGTTGTGACCCCTTTGGAGGGCTATCAAACAACCTTTTCATAGAGGTCACCTATCAGATATTTACATTATGATTTATAACAGTAGTAAAACTACAGCTATGAAAGAACAGCAAAATAATTTTATGGTTTGGGGTCACCACAACATAAGGAAATATATTAAACGGTTGAGAAGGTTGGAAACCACTGCACTAAAAACCTTGCTATTGAGGGGTCTGCATTACTCACGGGCTGCTCAGAGAAAGATGGCCAGAGAGAGAGAGAGAGAGAGAGAGAGAGAGAGATTGATTTAAAGTTTATCTGTGTAGGGTGAAGCTTCATTGAGAGGAACTGCCCAGAGGCAAGGATTGGATAGGAATGGTTTGGACTTTTTCTGTTCTGACTGACCCATTTGCTCAGATCTAATCCTCTAATTGCTACGAAATGGCTCTGTAATCCCCAACCTGGCTCTTCCTGGGAATAACTTCAGTTACTTGCTCACTGGCTGAGCAGAGGAAGACACATGGAACCAAATGACTTGCACTGCTTCATTCATTCATTCATTCATTCATTCACTCACTCACTCTTTAGACTATGTACTATGCAGATACAGGACACAACACTCAAAGGGAAGAGAAAGGAAAGAAAAGATTCAAAAGGTGCCCTTGGCTTCATTGATGTCTGTAATAGAAAAATATTGTCTTCAGTGTTTAAAGTATACAATCCTAGACTTTTGTGAGTGTGACATAATGCAGAGCCCTCCCCACCCCCAGCTCGGAAAAGGAAACCTTTGATCAACAGGAAATTCAAGCCCAGTCCTGAACCATGGGCTCCTGAGCACGGAGCTATTTCATGGAGGACTGCCGGGCTTGGTAGGAGACATAGAGCCAGTTCTGCAGAAGGCCATGGTGCATCTGTAAGGCCAGACTGGCCTGGCTCTCCTCTGGGCTTCCCAGTTTATCTTTGTGTGGCACAGTCTGTGTCTGCCACAAGCTCCCCCCAACTTTGGGTCTTCAGGATGGCTAGAGCCACAGTGGACACTCAAAAATGTTTTGAACGAAAGAAGATTCAGGGAACACAGTGGAGGATATTTAACAGAAAGCAATCTTTTGCTAGAAAAAAAAGGAATTTACTGTTTGTGGGGCCATGTGAACCTGGACATCTTACCCACCCTTCCTGTGACTTCATTCCCCTCATCTATACAATGGTTACTAATTACATCCCTGTAGCATTTTGCTGAAAGAATTAAATGGATGGCCTGTGAGAAAGTCCCCTTACAGATGCTGGATAAAAGGAAAGCGCCAACATATAAACGGTTAATGACTGTTTGCTGCGTTAAGCCATGCCATGTATCAAGTGACCAGGTGTCCTGCGCACCTGCGGTAATAAGGCCCTGAGAACCTTCCGAGGTGGAAGATCCTATCTGCGTGGCGCAGCGAGCTGCTCCTTTCTGCACAGCACTTCCCAGGAACATCTCATTTATGGTTTGGATGCAATGCAGCAACCTGGGGCTTTGATTGTGTGGAGCTGCTAGAACTGCCTCTTAGCATCCAGATGTAAGGAAAGGGGTGCAGCTAAACAGGAGCTCTTGGGGAAAATCAAAAAGGGATGAGCCCCCAGGCTTCCAGGGAACACCCAGCTCTCTGAAGGACACAAAATGGTGCTTTCATCAGTGAGCAGCTGCTGGAATACGAGACACAAAATCCATCCTGAGAGGCTAGGACTCTGTGGGGAGGTGCAGCCACCTGAATCCTACCACTTTCAGCCACTATTTCCAAAGAAACTAAATATTTTATACATGGCTATAAAAAGCACGTGTGATGATAGGACTATGGGCTATGATCCAAAGAAAGTTGGCAATATTCTAGAACACTCTGCTAGTCTAACAGGAAATTTCTATTTTTGATAAAAAACAATAATGAGTCCAATTTTCTCAGAGTCTCAATTTTTCTATTCTATTTTCATTAATTCAACAAACATTAACTGTTGAGTGATGGATGATGCAGTCAAACACATAATACCTTCCCTCTGGGAGCTCAAAGGGAAGTTAGCACTGGACAAGGGGAGGCCAGCCATTAACTTCAACAGGGTGGGGTATTCCTGAGAAGGAAGAATATGAATATAGGCTCTGTAGAAAAAGGGTAGCCTTGTATGGAGAACAATATTCATAAAAAATATATGATGATTCACAAAGATCCATTCATAATGGATGGACCTCAGCTATGAAAAAGATCTGGAGGGCCACGGAGCTAGTAATGCTGAGGGGAGCTGGCCAGCAGACATCAACAAGAGAGAGGTCTGTGGAAAGAAAGAGGAACTGAAGGCCAATAGAATGGGGAGAGAGAGAGAGAGGGGGGGGGGGCTGTGTGAGATACTAAGAGATCGCATTGTTTAATTACAGGAAAACAGAGACAGGGTGTTCCATTGGCAAGATCTCATCTTAGAGCAAGGAAGCCATCATCAAAGTTAGGGGGGTCAAGCTCAAAGAAACATGGTAGGAATCGTTACTGACTCTAGACTTTTGATTTAGCAAATAAAAATGTAACAGTGTAAGTTACACTTGAATTCTAATGAACAACAGATACCTTTCGGTCTGTATCGTGCAAGATTTGAGACATGATCCTACTAAGACATTTTATTTAGCCAGAGTTCTAATTTAACTGATATTCTCGCTGTTCTCTGGCAGCCTCATTTGAAGCACAGATCCAACATCCTTCCAAAGGAACAGTACACACTGCAATGGTTTCTGGGTCTAGAGGAGCACAGACCAGCTCAGGCAGAGGCAGTATCCTACCAAGTCTAAGTTCTCAGACTCCCTTCTAATCAGATTGGAGAATGACCAGAGTTTAATCCCCAAAGTTCACTTTAATAAGCCAGATATGAGGATACACACTTGTAATTCCAATGCTAGGGATGGAGACATGGGCAAATCAGTGGGCCTCACTGACCTGCCAACCTAGCCTAGCAGGTAAGTTCTAGGCCAATGGGAGAAAACCTCATCTTCAAAGAAGAAAAAGTGGTATAGTACATGGTATCTGAAGAACAATGCCTGAAAAAAATTACATCCACCTGTATATATGCATGCAACATATACACATGTACACGAGCATACACCTGTATACATGCATGCATTCACACATGCACATGTACATGTGCATACAAACAAACACACATATACACACAGAGAGACTTCCCTTTTGCAATATGGGAGTGATAGGCACCAGGAACTGCCAATGATACACACTGCACCGTATAAATATAATGTGAAGGACTGAGACAGACCTCAACATGCTTGAAACCTGGGTCCAGCCAAGCCTTCGAAGTATTATATGGAATGATTTATTATATAGTATCACCCTTATAAAAATTTTCAACAGTGATTTATACATCTAAAATCAGTGGGTATACCTTCTTTGGTAAAAGTCTTGAGTCCAGGCAAACAGAAACTAAGGTCATACAGTATTAAGTAGTAAGTAATTAAATCAGGACTGTTTCCCCATTCTTCTGGGGTTTTCACCACACCACACTGCTCACATGGAAGACATCTATAACTTAAGTCAGAGTTCCTTCCTGCCTCCTTCATTCATGGCGCTTGGACAAAGCCCTGGGACCAAAACCCTAACCCAGAGTGCACTGCACTGGGAGTGTGCTTCAGTTGCCTGGATCCGTAAACCTGCTAACCGGCCATATTGGCCCAACTGAGCCTCCCTGTGGACCACATCTCCATATGCCAGATGCAGAAATTGAACCTCTAGGTCTTATGATTGCTTTCTGGTTTTCCTATGTGGACACAGTGGCTTAGGTCACAGGCTCAGGGTCAGACATTCAGTCCCACTGCTTCCGGGTAGGAGTTGCTTAACTCTGTGAAGTGTTTTCATCTCTGCTGTGAATTATGGTCAAGAATAAGAGACACAATGCATGTGAATACTGAACAGGCAACCACGCTTCTTAAGCATTTCTTCTATCCTTGGCCATTCAGTGCTGGACTATTATTCCCAGTACCCACACCAGAGCCTGCTGGCTCTCCTGGCTCTCCTCCTGGCTCTCCTGGCTTTCCGGCTCCTTTCCTACTTCCTCCATCTTCTCTCCGGCCCCACTCTCAGAATCTATGCCCAGGTCTTCTTGCCTGAGGCCCTTGGAATATGTCCCTTTCATATTTCATTTGCTTTGATAACTGTCCCATCCAGGGTGTGCTTTCACACCACTGGAACTCAAGTAGACAGTCCCCCACCTGTAACACCACTGCTATATGGCTCCTTTGAAGCATGTAATTACTGTCTGAGATCAATGTGTGTATTAAATTGCACGCTCAGATTTAACCTGCCTCTGATCACACAGCTTTATGAGAGCATGAATTATAGTGTATTGATCCCTCTATGGCTGGCATTTTCTGAAGTGCCTGGCAGATAAGAGTCTAGGAGTTGGGTTACTCACCTTGTATCAGTTGAATGAATGAATGAATGAATGAATGAATGAATGATGAAAGGGGGAGGGGAGATGGAGGGATAGATGGATAGGTGGGTGGATGGCTGGAGGGAGGGAGGGAGAGATGGAGGGAACCGATTTAACCATCTCCATGTCTCAGTTGTGTGTTAGAACTGTGCATCTCTCTGCCTTGTTCTTCACAGTCTCTTGTTGAGGCTGTCATATCTTAGCTTCATCTTGTATCTCCATGGCTTCAGACTCTGAATGTATGTCCATCACTTAGCTGAGCTCTAAGAGTCCCAGGCTGAGGAAAGGTGATACTTCAGATGAGTTAGACACAGGAATTAACTGAAGGCTGTTACTCTCTCATAGCTATTTCTAGGGGAGAATGGTGAAGACATCCTCCATCTGAGATGTGTCAGGCTAGGGAGAATCACCCACCCATCAGTAATGACCCCTAGGTGTGCTGAGAGGAGAATGGCTGACCAGGTTATGGGGGTGGGGTTGGAGAATAGGGAGCATGGCTCAGGGGTCCTTCCTCCTTCCTTCTTCCCTTAGGAGTATGACTCAGTTCCAGACATCACTCCACTCAGAGGTGCTGGAAGCTGATCATCCTCAGTGACTCAGTGCCTAGCTTCTCCTTGGTGCCAGTCAGCCTGCAGCTCCTCAGAGCCATCGAGGGATGGTTTGCTAGCCTCTCCAGCCATGCACATTCATCAGCCTCCTTGTTCCTGCAGCCAGCATCCTCGCTTCCTCCCACAATTCTGATAGCACATCCTCCCAGGACTGTGGGACAGGAACCACACTCTGAGGGGGCTGCTTCAGGCTAGGACAGACAAGTGGGAAATGAGAGAAAAGCATTGCATATGGCCTGTCTTCTGCTGATTCTGGTCCACTGGGGTCCCATACCCCTTTATGAGTCCTGGGAAAGATGGCCATCAAGATGATCCTGAGCAAGAAAGTGGCTGGAGGTGACACCTGGGAGAAGCTAGAAGTGGTGTGATGAACCCCCTTCATCCTTGCTAGAGTCAATTAGCTTTGATAAGCAATGATGGTTGTTTTCTTCAAGTGCATCCCAAAATAGTTTCCATTTGCAGAGTGCTTTTAATTAGCCCAGGGTGCCGACTTGCTGCAGCCTGACCCCTCTGCTCATCCAGTGGTGACATTTGCCTTTAGGAAGTGCTCCAGCCCGGCCAGAAGAAACTGTCAGCCTCACCCTAGCATTTCCTGTCTCCCTCCCAAGAGAACACAGCCTCCTGTAGCAGGTGCAACAGCTTCCCCCAGGCCACTTCCCTGCCTTTCATCACAGACACTTCCACGGCAACCTTGTATCTAAAGGCAACCTTGTATCTAAAAACACTGACAAAACAACTCAGCAAATCCCCATACGATGGCTCTTTTATCACTGCAGAATCCCTCATAATATAGGGGAGGAAAGAGAGCCACAATAGAAGCAGAAAGTCACTGGTTCAAAATGACATAGGTGGTGAAAAACAGGAGTGAACTCAAGTCAGTAAGTCCACATTCAGGCCTTCAATCATAGCCATTGTACCCCACCCTTCACTGGCCAAGATGCTCCGGACCCATGCCAGCATCCTTTATCCAGGCAAGTCTGCAAAGGGAGAATCTCCTCTCCTAGTTCCCATTCACACTCTGGCGGCCTCCACACAGCCTCCAGCTTCAGGGGTCTATTTTACCAGTGCTTGTATTAAACTGTTGTGTCAGGCATTATTCTAAAAGATCTACACATATGGACTCATTTACCCCACAGGGCACTGAGTAAGTAAATATTATTACAATTGTACAAATGAGGAAAATCTCAGTCCTTATGTGAGCATTGATAAGTGGTACCCACCCTTCATATACATGTACATATATGGCATATATGGTTCTGTTCTGTGATACTTAGCTTCCAGGAAATTCATTCAGGAAGACACCTTTCCCTCTGCGTAGTTCTTAGTTCTTCATCTTGTTTTGCCCCTCCCCAGCCCCTCTAAATGTGTCTATTATCAAACCTATTGGCCTCGACCAGTTTCTTCATTATCTCTTAGTCTGTCTTTCGTGCAGATATATCCATTTCTGCTCCCCTAACCCGGTATCCAAACAGCAGCCAGAGAAAGCCTTTGATGAAGCACTTAAGGGGAAAAAAAAAAAAAACCACCATACAGAGCACATTGCAATCCACCAGGCTCTGTTTGATCCTATCCCTTCCTCTCCAGCATGTTCCCTTTGAAGCATCTATTATAGTCTCTAATTGTTGGATAATGTTCTCTACCATGGACGGAGCTCCAACAGATCAGGGTGCACTTCATGTTCTGTGGCTAGCACTGTACCTAGTGTCCTATAAACTATAGCCCTTGGGTCAAGGACAATTTGTTGCCTGCTGTGTGTTTCAGTAGAACAATTGAACAGCTATAAAGCTCATGTGACCTAGTTCCCCTGTATCAAGGCTTTGCTGGGAGGGCCTTCAGTGAAATCACAGGGTTGTGTTGCTTTTATCACAGTCAATGGTGGTTGGCATTTTCATACTTGCCCAAATGCATTAGTCATACCCCGACTCCCCTAACTCCTCACTCCCAGTCTCAGGCAACATATAAGGCTCCATTCTGTTTCTGTAGACTTCCTAACCCTAACATTATATAAGTATTAATCTTATATGAAATATTTTATATATAATAATCATATTTATATGTATTATATATTCTAACTTATTATGCCTATAGTAGCTAATAATTTATATAATATTCATTCTTTTATATTACATATATTATATAGCTATAATATATTATATATAGAAGCATATATATTTTATACATAATATATCTATTATATACAATATATTGGATATATATGTATTTTGTTTTTGAGACAGGGTTTCTCTATATATTCCTGGCTGTCCTAGAACTAGTACTGTAGACCAGAACAACCTCAAACTCAGAGATCTACCAGGCTCTGCCTCCTGAATGCTGAAATTAAAAGTGTGCACCGCCATGCCAAGCAAGATTTTACTTTTTGTATGTATACATACAGTCATACGTTGTACAGTGGGGTAGGTTACAACTGGCCTTAGAACTTTTCAGAATGATCTCACAATACATCTGCATGCTCCAGTCTGTACATGCCTGCTGATGGCTGAACAATTCCCTGCTGTGTAGACACTTCACATTCTGTGTATTTATCTTCTAGTTGATATTCATTCGGGCTTTTCTAGTGGGACCAAGGAATGGTTCTGCCGTGCATATTTGTGGGAAAGTTTTATGTAGAAATATGTTTCTGCCGTTCTTTTGCGCATATTTAGAATTGGGACTGCTGGGTCATGTGTTAGGTCTATGGTAGCCTTTGGAGGAATTACCACATTAGTTTCCTAAATAGCTGTACCGTTTTACATCCCCATCAATAGTGTCCATGGGCTCCACGCTCTCTGCATCTTCACCAACACTTGCTATTGTCTGATGCTCTTGTAATGATGTTTGAGAAGTATTTGCTCAGGTCATTTGTCTCTTTTTACATTATCTCTCTATTGCTGATTTATAGCATGCTCTCAGAAGTTTTTTTTTGGGGGGGGGGGGAGGTACATATATCTCTGACAAGTATAAGCTTTACACTGTAGAAGTTTTAGTGTTTCGTGTATTTCTTATGTCCATACCTGCACTTCTATACATGAATAGTAATTGACTAAACCCAATATCTCAGAGACTTTATTTTTTTCTAAGGATTTCACAGTTTTTGCATCTGTGCGTTTAGCTCTATGATCCATTTGAGATCCTTTTCATGTAAGGTATGATGTATGGGTCCCACTTCCTTCTTTTGTCTGTGGCTCTCCAGAGTCTTATTTCACCTGTTTCTGTGAATAACATCTAATTAGAACACAGATGCATTCATTACCTGTGGTTGCTTTCACACTACAGCAACAGAGTTGAGTGTGTACTCCAGAGTGTGACTTGTAATTCTAATGTGTTTGTTATATCTCAGAAGTTTGCTGGTTCACTATAAATAGCTGTCAAATAAATAAATACAATTTAATTTTTAAGCAGCATATAAATGTATGGCTATCATCACTATTTTTACATATTGCTTAACAATATGGATACACTTTTTAGGATATATATTTCTGGATGACTATGTTATTGTATAATTAACATAGGATATGCTTTTACAAGTCTGTATGATATAGCCTACTGTATACTCAGGGTATATGGTATATACCATTGTATGTAAGCTATGTCATTAACCAAAATGGCATGCAATACATCCCTGTACTTGGAATGATCAGAGAACAAAAAACTGGATGTGACTCTTGTTAATAAGCAAATAGTTTCATTGGCTTACTATAGGAAAACGGTCCCATTGAAAGCACCGTCCTGATGTGAGTTCACGTATCAGCTTTGCCTCTTCTATAAGTCACCTTGAGAACAGCCATTAGTGGCACGCCCTGCTTCACTGTTCAGCTTTCAGTGGACTGAAGCAGGATTGGATATTGGGTGAGGCTGGGATATCTGTTGTTCATTACAATGTCTGATGGACAGCAAGAGAGCCTAGTTGTGGGAATTAGATGGAGGCAGTTTGCAAGCTCACATCTCCTTGACTAGCTGTGCAGTGTTGGCAAGTTAACTTTATCCTTTCTAAGATTTAACTTTGCCATCTGAGAAATGGAAAGATTATTGTAAGGTTGTTATGGAAATCTATGGAGACAACCAAACGACAGCATCAACCTTGAAGGTCCCAGTGCATTGTGGGGTGAGAACAGAGGAAAGAATGATGCTGACCACATACATACATCATGTTAAAACTGGATAATATGATGGTGACAACATAATATGTCATGTTAAAACTGGATAATATTTTTCTGATGCTTTTAAAGGTGTAGACTTTCTACTTTTAAAAATAAAAATGATGGATGGACTAGAAGAATGTCTCAACTGGCAAAGTGCTTGCCTTGCCTGTGAGAAGACCTGAGTTTGATCCCCAACACCCATACCAAAGCATCTGTCTTGGTGGTGCATACTTATAATCCAGAACTAGCCGGGACTGAGACAGGGAGGTCCTGGGAGCTCACTGGCCAGACAATCTCTCCTAACTGGTGAACTCCAGGTCAAGAAGAAATCCATATCAAAGGAGGTGGGTGGTATTCCTGACAGTAACACCTAACATCATCTTCCAGCTTCCACACCCATTCACACTGCACTACACACATGAACACACACACAATCCTACATAAACATGTATTTAAAACATAAAAAAGAGAGTGGGGTGGGGTGGCTGACACCAGTAATCCCCGTACTTGTGAGACTGTGGCTGGAGGGTTGGTGTGGATTTTAGACCAACTTAGTCTACAGAGTGAATTTGTGGCTAGCCTGGGATACAGAATGGGACCCTTGGGCTGGAGAAAATGTCTAAGTGAGTGACAATACATGCCACACAAGCCTGAGTTTAGGTCCTTAGAGCCATGTGAAAAATATAGTTATAGTATCAGGCCTTTGTAACCCAATCACCTCCATGGTAAGATGCAAGACAGAGACTGGAGAAGCACTCCAACCAGAACTCACAGGCCAGCTATTCTGGAGTATGAAATGTCTTTGAAAACTTGCCTCAAATGAGTGAAAGATGAGAACAGACTCCTGTCACTTGTTCTCTGACCTTTGCATGTGCACTGTGACAGGTGTGCCTAGGGCTGTGTGCCAAAGGAAAATTCTATTTGGAGACACAGTGCTTACAATAGTAGGTGGAATACAAGGTTTGTAATAAATAGGTGAATGTGGACATTCACATCTCATGTCCTATGATGCACTCTTATTATTTTTAAATGTCTGCTTGTAATGGCCTCAAACTGGAAGCAGCCTAAGTGTTCATCAACATTGGAATGGATAAATCGGTTACTGTGTGACTATGGAATCTGACATTATAAGACTAAAAATAAACTAGGGCCACAGGAAAGCCTGTGAGTGAATGTTGGAAAACTGTTGGGCAAACAAACCAGATGCATACAAACATTCTATATATGAGTCAATATCTGTGGGGCTCAAAATCAAGCAAAATCAATGCCTGCTTGTGTGTCTTTGGAGGAAAGGGAGAAGTGGTTATCAGGAAGTGTTACTGAGAGTGAAGGTTTGAGGTGAGGGCTGGTGCTGCTCTGTGTTTTGACTTTGTGTGGATTTTTCTATGTTGGTTAATACCAACCAGTTTTTAAATGCTATTACTAAAAGAATGCTGAGCAAACATCTCACATAGATTAAAGATGGTAGATTTGGGACCAATATGCAGAGGGTCATCTCATTTAGATCAGGGAGAGAGGTCACTAATGATTGAAAAGTTCCAGAAACCCTGTGCATGGAGTTGGTCACAGTGGCTCAACTTAGCAGGAGAGTTTTTGCTTGCAGCTTTATACATTTCTGTACTGTTGAATTTTTAAAAGCATCTATTACTTTATATGAGGTTTTTTTTTTTAATGGTTCTCTTGTGAAAAACGAAGGAAGCAGGTTCCTCATTGGGCCAGGTCACTGGGTTAGACTGTGCAAGGGAAATGGGGCAGGATGAGACTTACAATTTATGGATCTGTAACTGTCTCCATAGCTCCCGGGGAGAAAGTACATCGCCATGCTGACCACAGTCTGATGTCGATGAGCCTTCTCCCACCTGGGGCATCAACATCCTGTACGTACCACTCCAGGTCTGCTGACTCCATACCCACTCATCTTCTCAGTTGCTAGGCAATATGTAATTAAATTTTGGAAAGCCTCCCCCACCCTGGATACATTAGCCTGGAAATCGGACTTTGCATCTGGCAGTCTTAGAAAGCAAAACTCAACTCTCTTCAGTCCCCCACCCCCTGGCTTGCAATTGACTCACAATTTAATTAAAATGATTCCAGGGACATCTGGTCTCCTTTTCTAGGAGTGTACTTGTATCTGATATGGTTTATCTGATATGGTTTTTGTTTGCAAGCCGTGGATTTATTTACAGAGATAGAGGTTCATTTTCCTCTCTTAGGCATTCTTTGTGGTCTTTACCAGTGTTCTGTTTTGAAGACTATGGCCATTCTTCTGTATGCAAGCTCCTAATGGGCTGTTTTTCTCTGTACTCCTGCTTAGCCACATGATGAACATACCTGTCACTGTGATGACCCTACTCATATTTAGAGTACCAGCTCACTGCTGGGGAATTCAGAATAGCTCTTTATGCATCCCACCCACTGGGTTTCCTCACCATCAACATTGATGTGTGTGTGTGGGGGGGGGGGCTAGAAATTTAATCCATGGCCTTGCACATGCTAAGCAAGTACCCTACAAAGCTATATTCTCTGTGTGCTATTTTTTTCTTAATAGACATAAGATAGATGTTAAAGGAGTCCTTAAAGTGGTATTTGTAAGCCTAGATCTAAGAATTTGAGAGGATGAGGCAGAAGAATCTTTAGTTTGAGAACAATCTGGGTTATGTAGGGAGACTGTCTCACACACACACACACACATGCACACATATACACAAATACTCACATTCACACACTCACACAGAATCACACACTCTCACAGACACACTCACACACACTCATGCACACACGCTCTCTCTCAATCTCTTTCTCTCTCTCACACACACACACACTCATACACATTCACACATACACTTCTATGCACATGCACACACATATACACATAAACACTCACATACACACTCACACACACTCATACATATTCACTGACACATGCTCATATGCACAGGCTCTCTCTCTCTCTCTCTCTCTCTCTCTCTCTCTCACACACACACACACACACACACACACACACACGCTGTGGGGTGGGGGCATCACAGAGGATCGTGGATTAGGAGAGCCAGTTGTGGCCTGAGTGGTCCCCAGCAAACTCACTGCCCTTTCTGTCTTACTTTCCAAATGAGTAGTTGAGTATAATTAGCTTTTGTCCAAATGTTAGATTATTTCCAGGCTTTTGCAATTTGCTCTATGCCCACATGTTTCCTATTAACTTGAACATTCTTATTCAAATTAACTCCGTTTTTCTTCCTTCAGAAATGTGTGTGTTTATAATGGGGACTTTAAATCAGCACATAAATGGTAAAGTACCATCATTCACCATAACGAGAAGAGATCTCTAAAAAGTCAGCATAATTTTAAAAACAGTGCAACATCATTAATATGCGCCTAGACATTGCTGCATGTCAAGCCCCCTAGCCTGAGACTCTTTCCTCTTTCCTCTCTTGGCTTAGAAGGAAATTTAGCCAGAAGGCACAGAGACTTGCAGGAGACCCATCGCGTGAGTACCATTGAATTGTCCCCTTAGCCAATTCCAGAAGTAGTGAAAGAACAGAGAGGGAAGTTCAAGGTTATGATGAGTAATACTCTTTGTCAACGTTCCAAAACGTAGAGTCACCAGAGAGATAAGAGCCCAGCCACACCTGTGAGGAATTACCTACATTAGGTTAGCCTCTGAGAATGCCTTGAGGAATTAGCTCTATTGGGTGCTAATTGGGGTGGGAAGTCCTACCCTAACTATGGGTGGCACCATTCCCTTGGCTAGGGTCCTAGAATGAATAAAGAGGAGAAAGTGAGCTGAGCTTAGCACTAGCTTCCATTGTTTAGTTCTGTCTGACTGTGGGTGGAGTTTAACCAATTGCTTAAGCTTCTGCTGCCAGACTTTTCTCCCATGATGCTCTGAACCTTCCAACTCTGAAACACAACAAACCTTTCCTTCCCTAAGTTGCTTTGACCAGGTATTTTGTTACAGCAATGAGACAGGTAACCAAGACCCTGTTGGAGGATAGCTAATGTGGAATTAAGAGACAGAAAATTGAACATAAGATTGAACTCTGATCTTCATGCTCACACAACAAATGCTTTACCCACTGAG
Source organism: Mus musculus (assembly GCF_000001635.26). Classification (NCBI taxonomy): domain Eukaryota; kingdom Metazoa; phylum Chordata; class Mammalia; order Rodentia; family Muridae; genus Mus; species Mus musculus. The sequence continues at coordinate 81,714,070 of NC_000077.6, read as the reverse complement.
CCATCTCCCTATCCCTATCCTGACTTTTAAATGAACAATTTCAATACTAACAATCAGCTGATTATCTAGTAATCAAGAAATAGCTTCGTGAAGCACTTTGACTAAGGACAAATCATCTTGGTGGTCCTTTGGGTCCTCTGAGGAAGTAGATGACCACAGGATGAAAGTAGATGGTCTACTAGGAGTGGACCTGGAACTCGGTGTCTGGGGTTGGTGGGGTGGGGCGTGATAGTTTTGCTTAATCCTTCCAGATTTTACAAGCAGCTCTCCAGTCCTCAGAGTCATGTGGTTCTCAGCCTCAGTTTTCTGTCTGGGGTTCCCTGCTCTTTAGTCAAGCTTTCTTCCTTCTGAGGAACGTAAACCCAAAATTGTTTTTAAAAGATGCTGTAAGGCTAAACGAATCACTTGTAATTCGGAAATGAGAAGCATCTGTCCCAGTGGTCTTACTCTGCTTGTTTCTCCATCTATCCAACCATGTCTCTGTCATACCTCCTACACCCTGTGGTTCCATACAGACAAGCCAGGCACTCCTGGAGGCTCACTAGTCTTCCTTCTTTCAACAGTCTAGCTCCTCTAAGCACAAGTGATTCAGAGTGGACAATCTGACTGAGCCAGGCATCATCTGACTCTGTGATGTCAGGATGTTAGTCCTGGACTGTTTAGGGGCCACTCCTGCCCAAAGGAAACTTTAGAACACTTACTCTGGGAATGAAGTTGTAATAAAGATGGGCTGGAAAGAGGAGAGCTGGTGTGTTTGAAAGGTGCTCATCTGATGTGCCCTCTCTTTCTCTCTCCCAATCTCAAAACTGGGCAATCTTTGAGGAAGTAACTGCCCATCTACCATTCTCTACCTAGTGGTTCACAGCCCCATGGAACTGCTAACTGGGAAGCCATAACTCTTCTCGGTGTTGTGGCTCTTTGGCTGCCAGAGAAGCATGCAAAGGTGCATGGGCCGGGGGACACTTCAGGAAATGCCTGGATTTTCTGGTCAGTTCATTTTGCATTGGCTGTGGAAGGTAGGGTTAGACATTTCAGGAAAAGCTAATGACACGTAAGCAGACATGAGCTCGAATATGGTGACTGACATTTCTCAGCTATTTTCTCCTGAGTGCTCGTCCACACCTGACTTTGGATCTATAAGACAGATCTTAAGAGACTAACAGCTGAAATGCCTTGGGGAAGGTTAAATAGAATCATCTGTACTCTGGTCCTGAGGGTTCCCAGTCTTGCAGAAAAAGACTTGAATATAACGTTACACCATACTAAAGAGTGCTACAAATAGCAAGAGTGGGTAGGCTAGAGTGGTTATAGGACACCGGATGGGGCGGATGACTCTGACACCCAGGAGGCCATGTTTTCTCTGGGCTTTGGAAGGTTGAGATCTCTTGAGAGCAGAGATTATGGGAACAAGGTTATGGCTAAAGGGAAGTCTTGAACAGTGATCAGGGTGTGTAAGGCATGTCTAGGAAAGCAGGGACAGAGTGGTCCAAGCTCAAGCCTACCTTCATTGTAAAGTTTTACTGGGCATCTCGTGCATCAGAAACTAGAGAGACAGGAAGGAACTGGCTTGTGCAGAAAGCTAATACTAACTTGCTATTTCAACTGTCTCCCAGGTGTCCAGGTTGCCTTGCCATTGATTGAGCCTCAGTAAGAAGGGATTGTCACCGAGAGTCTCAAGAGGGGGATATTTCATGAGACTGTAGCAAGAAGCCATTTCTGGACACAAAATCAATTGCAAAAGAGCACAGGGAGCCTTGCTGCATAGTAAAGTAGCAGTGGAGAGCAAACCAAGGCAATTGTGGGAAATTATTGCTTTAATTCAATCAGTGGTGGCCCTTTTACCCTCTTCTCCGGCAGAAAGAAAGAAGAGCTGGCTGAAGTTCATTAGCCAGCATCAAACATAAAGTAAATAAATGCGTTCTCTGAAGCCATGGAGATGATTATTCTACTCTCTGAATGCTTGGGAGGCAAGCTGACCAAGTTCTCTATGAGATAGGAAGCCCTCAGCATTCCTCAGTCTCCCTGTGGTTAAAATGGGATGAACAGATTCTAGAGAAATGGTGCAGCAGTTGAGAGCACGGGCTGCTCTTTCACAGGATGTGGTTTGATTCCCAGCATCACTATGGCAGCTTACAGCCATCCATAACTTCAGTTCTGGAGAATCTGATGCCTTCTTCTGGCCTCCGCAGACATCAGGCCTGCAAGTGGTACACAGACATACACGCAGGCAAAGCAGCCAGACACATAAAATAAAATTAAAACATTATAGAATGTGGTGGGCAATCAGTGTACAAAATGGCTTGGGAAGTTGAAAAATGACGGTGCTTAGTATGAAAAGTATGATCCCATAGACATATTACCTCATAGCAATTTTGAGCCCTGAGCTCCTTGTTTAACAATGGAGCCCTAAATATTTTCGGAATTTTTGAAAATCTTTATAATCTTTATAATGGTGTGTGTGTGTGTGTGTGTGTGTATGAGAGAGAGAGAGAGAGAGAGAGAGAGAGAGAGAGAGAGAGGGAGAGAGGGGGAGAAACAGAGACAGAGAAAGTGATTAGTGGACATGCTCATCAATGCATCCATGTGTATTAGTCAGAAGTTAACATTGCCTGGTAGACTCCCTTTATCCCTCTCTACCTTATTTGATTGATTGGTTGGTTAATTGACTGCTCGCTTGCTTGAGACAGAATCTCTTATTGAATCTAGAGCTAACCTTCTTAGGTGCTAGAGACTGAACTCCGATCCTCATGCTCACACAACAAATGCTTTACCCACTGAGCCATCTCCCTATCCCTATCCTGACTTTTAAATGAACAATTTCAGTACTATCATGGGTATGCCACCCATGCCTTATATGCTCCCATACAGCTTAACCTTGACATTATGTTCAATTTTCTGCTCTTACACTAATATAAAATGACCCACCTTTGGGCTTACAGGGGTTCACCTTCTTTTAATATCTTAGATGATTTTCTTGCCTCAGAATTATTGGACAGGACAAAGGGACAAAACTCTTTGGAATGCCCATTGACAGGCACATGCTGGATCCATTCCAAAGGACTGTACTGTTTTTCACTCCCAGGGACACACTGGAGTCTGGGTGCCAGATCCTCATTGACTTGGGATATAAAATTCCCTAGGATAGGAGCCCAGTTTCCCACATAGGGTGAAGAGTGTTGCTGGCACACAATTGTAGTGGAGCTGTTTCCTGCAGATGTGACATGATCGTAGGTCAGCTCAGGCAACTTACAGAAGACCTTTTCCACAGACATGGAGAAGAAGTAAGCAGTGTAGCATGGTGACAGCTAGGCCTATGGCAAAGTGGACCTTAGCATTCCATTCCCTTGTGGACAAGAGAGCAGGGCCACCAGATTCCCACATGAGATTTTAGTTACTATTCCTTCATGCCCTGAGGCCATTGCCTTGGGGTGCTAGAGTGAACGGGCGATGCTGCAGGCTTCATATGTCATCAATCATGCAAGGGGTGGGATATCCTGGTGACAAATCTGCTTTGAGTCACCTATGCTCCTGCAAGTAACCCCAGGAAAATCACTGGGCCACCAAGCTGGACTGGGACAGAACCCTTTCACTGTGGGTGGGTTAGATTCTGGTGGCACAAGAATCTATGCTCTTGTACTCCAGAGACTGCTACACATGAGTAGTGGTAGAAGCAGAGACATTTCATTAAGGAAGAGAGCCAAAGAAGGGAATGGTCAAGAGCTAGCGGTGAAGGTCAGAAGCTTGGTGACCCACAGCTCATATTACTGTGATGTTTCTTATATGTAATTTCAAAGTTATAATACATAATGCAATATAAGTCCAGTACTTAGAAAACAGTAATAAGAACATGTGCATTTTGTGCACATATAAACCTCCCTCATTCCCCCACTCCTCCCTGTGTGTCTCCCTATATCTTCTCTTTTCAGTTATCCCCACTTCCCTCATCATAGCTCATGTGTTCTGTTGCCTTCCCATTTCCTATGCCTTAATCTCAATGGCTCCAAGCCTGGAGAATCGTGACCTTCTTTGGCCATTTATATAGCACACACATTTCTTGTTATGTGCAGACTGCTCTCCTCCCTCCATTTCTCTTCTATGCTAATTTTGACCTCACTTTCCTGCTGTGCTTTCTTTGGTCTGGCGGTACTGTATCTGTAATGAAGAGGCATGCAACAAGAATCACCTTTGCTAAGGGGATGATCAGTTCATCGTCCTCATCAGGGATGTCTCCATTCACGTGATCACTAAAGAGGTTAGCATACAACTCCTGGTGACAACCTGTGAAAGAGTGAACACACAGTGTGGAAACTCCAATAAGAAACGAGCACAGCAGAAAGTCCTGGGAGTCTCTCTCTCTCTCTCTCTCTCTCTCTCTCTCTGCGCGCGCGAGCGCGCGTGCGTGCGTGTGTGTGTGTGTGTGTGTGTGTGTGTGTGTGTCAGTCCTGCAATGAATGTCTGCATGCTGGAGAAGCTGAGAACATGGTAGCTATGCAGCCAATGATGCTGGATTCCCCAACAATTCCAATCCAGTACTGAAAACTTGGAGGTTCCTGGAGACTGGATAGCTTCTAGTTCATTCTGGAAGACTGGATAAGGATGGTTGTAAAGGAACCAGAGAGTAGTGACAGTGGCAACAGCAACAGCACTATAGACATGCTCACAAGCAGGAAGGCAAAAAACCACATTTTCCTTCAGACCTCTTGATAACTACACCAGAGGAAGCACTTTCCTCCTCAGTTAATTCTTCTAAAAATACCTTTGCAGATCTTTTTAGCAGTGTGTCTTTTAGTTGATTCCAGACCCAATCAAGTGACAGCCAAGACTATCGCACCTGCTCCAGATGACAGATATAAGCAGATTTGTGTGCTATGATGCAGGAGAAAGCTCACGAATGAAAGAGGTGATCAAATTCATGATCCCTCAGCTCATACTTTCAGCATTCCAACTTGCCATACCTCTACCTAGACAGGGTCTACGACCACAGGAAGACAGGATTTTGGACCACTTGACACTGGCTATGTTTTCAGGGAAGTAGTCAGCCTCAGGATAGAAGGCAATGTCCAGCCTGAAGGGCTTTCTTATCATTCCTTATATTCTCTTTGCCTGTGATTCCAGCTTGAGAGGTTTCAGCTGCCTGCCTTTTTCTGTTCTCATCCTGTCTACCTTGAGGGAAGGCAGTCTCTCATTTATTCATCAGAAATAATGCCTGGCCACATGCATGTCTTCTCTCATTTTGTCCTCAGAAAAATCTAGAATGTAGCCATTATGATCAGCCTGGTAAAAATGAGCGAAGGAAGGCTTAGTGGTCTCCAGTGTCCCAGAAGCAGGTAACAGAACTGGGATCCAGAAGTCACTACTCATAACTTCTGTTCCCAGATCCTACTGATGCTGTGATACCTGTGTCTACCTGCCCACCTGAAGTACCATGGGCTCTGTCATAGCCTCTCTAGCTCTTTACATGTGCTGGATTTTAATCAGTATGTTCTCAAATCACTCTGTCTTGTTGATGCTCTCCTTCTGGCTGTGGCTAGCAGAGACCTTTCTGAGCCTGTAATCTATCAACTACTGTCAGTGTGATCTGCCTGAACCATTCAAACATGGTTCCAGGTTTAGTTTCTTATTTGTATCAAATAGACAGCAATGCCACCCCTTCTTTTCTGGGTTACCTTTCATTTTCCATCTCTTCCTGCCTCATAGCCTCCTTCCCTTACTTCTTTCATTTGCTGGGTGTCTCCTAAGCCCTTCATTGTGCTCTAAGAAGAACTAGGGACTAAAGCCATACGTTGCAGCTGCAAAACTCCTCCACACCTCTTGACCTCCTGCAGATTGTCACTATTATTTCTTATATTTACACAATGTTATCTGACTAAACTGTATATTATTTTACATATCCTTTGCTTCTTGTTTCATGCTACTCAAGATGATCAAGGATGTGTGCATATCGGGACACAGCCTTGAAGCCCCAATGTTAGATATAGTGACTGCCAGGTACTGAGTACTCAAAGGATGGCAGTTACATGACTGTATATGGCCATCTTCCTAATGACAGTCTCAGTAGCTAGAGTGTCTGCATCATGTTTATGTCAGAGCCAGAGTGGACCTCAAGGAATTTCCCGAGATGATCCTCTCATGTGGCTTCATAGGGGCTCAAAAGTCACACCCACTGCTCTGTGACAGAACTAGGACTCCCTATAATCACAATATACCCCCTTTCTAGTGCTTGACTGGTTTCAGTGGGTACCACAACGGCCACTGACTTATCTATACTGGTCTGAAGGATGAACCCTTGTGAATTCATATTGTTTTTATCATTATTGTGAACAAATACCCAACATTAATAGTTTAAAGGAAGCAAGATTTGCTCTGGCTCTTGGTTCCAGAGGGTTCAGCCCATGATTATGTGGCTTTAGGCACTTGGGCAAAACACTGTGTTTTCAAGGATGTATGGCAGAAGATGGTCTACATTTCTTGACATTTTGGATGCAAAGAGAGAGAGAGAAAAACACAGAAAGGAGCTAGGTGAGACTTATTCCCAAGTACATGGCCTGTGTGTCCTACTTCCTCTGGCTAAGTGCCACCTCCTGTCATCTCGCTGACTCCCAATAATGCCATCAGACCATGAATTTATCAAAGAATTAGTCCACTGATCCGTTCAGAACCCCCAGGACCCAATCATTTCCCTCTACAGGATATTTCATGTTCAAACTGTAACGGACTCGAATGAGACCAATATAGACGTGTGCTGTTTGTGGAGCCTCCCAGAAGGTGCCAGAAGGTCTCAGGTGCAGACTATGCTCTTGCATAATGCAAGCCCTTGGGAAAGGTCCCCAAGGCTCTGTCACCCTGGCTACAGGCCATCACAGCCACCTGGGAGGTGAGAACAGAGGAGATACCCTCAGAGCAAGTGGCTCCTGGCTGCTCATGGGGGCTCAGGCTGTCTTTGATTCTTGGAGATGAATCAGCTGTGAAGCTGCTCCCACCAACCTTGGCGTTAATGAGGTCTTTGAAATAAGCAAAATTCCTATCTGTAGTTGAGAGCACAGAGGGAATTACTACTGGGCCTGCAGCACGGAGCCCCTCATTAGCCATTTCTCTCACACCAGCAGTCTAAATCCTGCTGGGCAGCCATGCAGAGGGGCAAAGAGCAAGTTGGCTTTGGTGTCTATTGGAAGAGATGGCATCCCTGGAAATGCTTGTTTCTCAGCTGTGGCTTTCTGTGTTCATAGAATGATGTTTGTTTTACCCCTGTGTAGATTTGTTGTGTTGATGCATATATACAAAGCCTGTGGCCCAGTTACCTCTGATAGGTGACCCAACCCACAGATGAAGAAAAAAAAAGGATGGAGATAGGAATAAGGATAATCCTAAGGACAGATGAAGGACTGTGTATCCCACCTACCTATAGGAATTTCATGGAGGACCAGAGACTCAGAGTTCTCCTCGGACAACCCACTAAGGGAGTTGGTTACCTAAGTACCTCCCAGAACCTTGCTCACTTGCTACAAAGCTGTGAGCCTTCTTTAACCTCCCCTCCATTCTTCTTTAACATTTCTCCTTATTGTAGACTAAGAGCTTCTCAAGGACAAGAGCCTGATCATGTTTCTGTTTCTGAGTATCCAAGGCCTGGTGGTAGCGATTATACATCACAAGCATCAACTGGACTGGATGTCAATAAATGAATCAACTATAATGTAGGACAAATCTGGACTCTACCTATCCCATGAGGAGTTGGTAGAACTGGCCATCCTAAGGCCATGACCAAGAGATCTGAAATTTAAGACTTCGTTGTTACCTTCCAACTTCGGCTTTTGGTGGTGCAATAGAAATAGGAGGTATAGTCCTAAGGACGCATCAGGAAACATGTACCATGACCCCAGCTGCCCTGCACCTCTACCACTATCACCACCACTGTCGTCATTGCTATCACCACCATCACTACCACTGTTGCCATATTCATTATTGTCACTACCATCACCACCATCATCATCACCACCACCACCACCATTCAGTCAAGCCAAGTGGATACATGTGGGATTTTATTTCATTCATCACCAATAACGCACCAAGGTGTTTCTGAACCAAAACATCATTGGCATAGATGCAAATCTTCAGCCATTTTTGCACAATGGCTTCACTTAATCATCAAAACAACCAGCATGCATTACTAACCCTGGATTCACATGTGTCTCTGGAGGGAAAATTCCCTCCTCTACCATCAAACATCTCTACTCAGGAGTCAACCCTTTGGAGCCCAGTACTTGTATTTTCACTCTATTGAAAGGCTCCAACTCAAATTCCAAATTGTGAGGTCATCTTGAGCATCTGTGGGAAATTCCTGAGAGGCACCTCAAGAGGGAGAATGATGGCATTGGTCAAACAGCTGGCTGGGGAAAGACTAGGCTAGTCTTTTTTATTTTTCATACTTCAGCAAAAATTAATGATGCTCATTTACATATGCCTCTCCCTTCCTCCCTCAGGTCATCCTACTTACCTTCTGTAAGCAGCTCAGCTTTTCTAATATGTATATCTAAAGTGGCAAAACTCTGTGCTGTCTATTGTTGGCCTCTCCTCCATCCTCCCCAACTATATCAGAAGAAAAACCTGGGTTGCATATGTAGTTTGTTAACTGTCTTCTCTGCAGGAACCTGACTCGGAGGTTCCTCCCATTTTGCTCATGATCAGCAACAGAGGAAGCTGGGGAAATAACAATCTCACCCAGCCCTGGAGACAGTGCATGTCCTCCTGAGAGTAACAGCCACAAGCTGACACACACCACCCACAGGGAGGGACAACCCTAATCGGAAGGCTCACCAGGCAAGTGACAAATGTGAATTGGCCATGAGTGTGACAGGGTTTCCCAGATCTCAGTCCGAGATGATTCACTGTGCTCATACATCATTAAGTCAATCCACAGGTGACACACTTCAGGGTTTACAGGTTAGCACATCTGCCAGGCAATGAAAGCTGAGACTGCTTCTTCTTCAGCTTCATCTCAGCCTGCAGCTCCTTGCTTTCAGGGAATCCTTGAACATGATTCATAGACTCCTATGCTTACCAGAAGACATATGCAAGCATACAAATTCCCTGCATAAACACATTTATCATAAGTGCACACAAACACCAAATATACTTTTCTTCATTGTTAAAACAAATGGATGCCCCATGCTATGCATGTGCACACAGATATGTGTGCATGGGTGCACAAAGAGGACTCAGGTCCAGTCTACAAATGCTACAATCACCACACATGTGAACTACGTTCTCTTCACACATATGTGCATGTGCAGACATATTGACTCCTACAAATGCATACCTACAGTGCGGAAGCAAACAGGCTCACTCCTCCATCACTCAGCTGTAGTTGTGAGTAGACAATTAACTACCAAAGAAACACAGCCTGATCTCCTACTGGTTTCCAAACAAGAAATACTTATTAGAGCAGGCACTTCACAAATTAGGAGGTGCTTTGACCCAGGATAGACCTCTGTTCAGTTTATTCAGTCAAATCAAGAACTTTAGATTTCTACTACTAATGTCAAATACCACAATTTTCTTAGTGGCGGATTCATATAATTACAACATAAAGACCAACAAAGGTGCATTAGAGGTGAGGAATGGAGGTCTAGGAAACCTATAATGTTAAGGTCTTGTACCCACTTGGCAGCAAAGGCAGGATCAGAACCTTGTCTCTTGGCTCCGAGTATGGTTACCTTATTGGTGAATTCACTGGCTTATCATAATACACAAGCATTTGCACTTATCAATACTAAATTAATCTTGAGGACAGAGTCTCAGCATATATGCATAAATAAATCCTGACCTGGAGACTGACCTGGAGCCTAGGGATACATCCCATCATATTGCTGTCCTTGATGGAGATAGTTAAACCTAAAGCCTTTTGATCCCCCACCATAGACATTTGATAAAAGCCAGGACCCTTTCTTTACAGAAATACTCATTCTTATTTACATGGTGAAGGATGTGCCATTTCAGAGAAGTCTGTGACCCTAGGGTCACACTCACACTACCTACATAGGTACCACCTCATAGGGTACTGACATCGGATCACACTTCACTACCCACATAGGTACTTTAGTTGCCAGGTAAACATAGAACAGGGATTACCTTACATTTCAGAGCAGAACTTAAGCTATGAAATAGGACCCATCTTGTGGGCATGTCTCAGAGATGAATATGCAGACTCCCCTTGGTGAAGGAGACCTGAGTGAAGTTGTCAACCATGAACTCTTTCTGATCTCCACCAGAAAGGAGCATAGGCTACCCCCAAACCAATAAAGAATATAGAGAGACAGGTATCTGCCCCTAACTATCCCTGAAGACGACTACTTCCATATTCCAGCATTGGGATAGCCATAATCTCCAAAGAACATGATAAAGAAAGTTTCCTGTGCCATTCATTTCCACATAACTAAAAGATCCCAGGAGTAATGTGCCTTGGCAAGGGGCTTCATTGCTCTTCTGGAAGTGATCTGGGTTCTGGCTGCTCTCCTGATTAGGCAACACTCTTGCTTGATGATAAATAGCTGCCGGGCCCCTCTCTGTGGTATCTCCTACACAAACAACATTCTCTCTTTTCCTGGTTCTCAGCAGAATACTAGGGTGATTCGGTCCAGCTCTAAGGCAATGACTGCAGAATAATGATATATTCTCCACATGAAGCATGCATCCCAGCCAGTATCTGAGATGCTCTGGAAAGGTTCTTTCATCCAGCTCCTTGTTTGGCCTTCTTCCTGAGCCCCAGGAGTGGCAGACACTTCTAATCTGAGCATGAAAACAACACCAGAACTTCTCCATTTAGGGAGCTCCTTCCAAGTCTCTGCCACAAGAAAATCAAGAGATAATCTCACTCAGGAAAGAAACAAAACTGGCGTTATTGAAAGTCTGATAGTCCATTGGTGGCAGCCTTTCTCAACTGTATGTGACTTGGATGCCAGGGGACATATGGCAAAGTCTGGAAACATTCTTGCTTATCATAATAAGGTGTGATATTTAGTGAGCAGAATAGAGGGATGGACAAACTCCCTACAGAGGGTAGAGCTTACTCCCACCACCAAGGGTCTGTCCATGTACAGAACTTTGACATAGATTCTCAGATACATCCTTAGCCTTTTGCTTTGAGAATATGCAGAAGCAAAAATTAGTGGAAAAGGCTTCTTTCCTTATTAGTGATATATATTCACTTGTTTTGCAATCAGGAATTGAGTTGGACAAAGGTGTCCTTCCCTGTCACTCTGGGAGCCCTGCTCCATTCCTGCTAGCCAGTAAATCTCGTTCCGCTCTGCTACCCTTCCCAGTATTGCTGTAGGACTGTCTCTGCCACAACTTACTCCTCTTGGAGAGTAACGAAAGAAAGCTTTCCTCTTAGAAGGCCTTCTCCTCTTCTGCCAGAGCTTCCCAAGAGACCTTCTCCTTGGGAACTGGGGACTTGGTGGTCGCTGGTTCCTTTCTTTCTATGGGGCCAAGACTGAAGACTGTTCTGAAATTGTCTCATGCTCACACCTAACCCTTTGGGAGCTCTCTGTTCTCCAGAGACCAGAAGCGTGCAGGAGGTCACTTGGTATAATAGAATTGTAACCCCATCCCATAATTCCTGCTTTAGGGATTTTCCCAAGGTCTTGTTTGCCCATGTTTCTCCAATAGTGACTGACACTGAATGCATGCCACAAAAGCCAAGAAATACTGACCCAATGACCTAAACAGAAAATTATGGTTCCTCCTGGCCAGGGTATTGCTAAATGCCTAGGGCTCAGTGCAAACCTGGTACTGTTGATAGATTCCATTCTGTCCTAAGAGCCAGCAACAATTTCACCCACAGAAAATATTACTCTATTATGTATGCACCCCCCTCCATCACAGTCCAGAGGAAACATGCTCACAAAACACCTCCCCCTGAACCAAACCCAACAACAGCCTGTCAAACTAAGCAGATCAACTGTTTTCAAGTTCTCTTCTTAATATCTATTTGCTATTGTTCTCTCCCTTTGTCGTCGACTGGTACTTGCCAGCAGACAAGTGGTAATTGCCGCCAGAGGCTTAAGGAAATTTATTCAGAAGAACTAAACATGGAGAAAAATGAGCTCCATTTATCAGCGTTCTGTAGGTTAGGGAGACAGGAGCAAATGGAGGATAGAGTGACGACATCTTTTGGTCCAGGGCACTGCACCTCAATCTTCATTTTGGTTTTGACTGATGTATGAGAGTTTTTGTGAATATATGGTTTAATGAGAAAAAAACGAGTACAGCACAGCCCATCTGGATGTATGCATGCCTGGGATGCCACTGCAAAGCCTTTTCCAACTCAAACAGATCCCCCAGGTCCTGGTGTGCCCCAATTGCTGCTTCCATGAAGCACCTGAAGAGAATAGTAATTGTAAAGTGGTAGACACAGTTAGGAGGTAAGCTTCAAAAAGGTGACAGTCACATCTACATCGCTCAAGACATGTCTCTCACAAGAAACAGCAAACTCTCAGCATATCAGGACTCAGAAAACACACCCTGTGCCCCTGTCGCTTCTGTTTTGTAATTAATGACCCACGTCTGCAACTGCATCCATTGATTTCTCAGCCTCCAGCTTTGCCTCAGCCTGATCCATGCTGCAGCATCAAGTCGGCTCTCTGCTTTGAACGAAGTCCTTCCAGGAACCCTATTGTGATCAAGATGGAATCTCAACCCTTCTCATACATGAAAAGGGTTTGCATGCTTGGGTCCTGCTTGCTTCGATAGAATTAGAAACCTCTCTTCTCCTTTACCTATCTTGGAAGCCATCTTGCAGAACATTTACAGTCCCACTTTATTTGCTTGGGGGATTCTTGATCAATGTCTCCCTAGAGCCCATATCTCCTTCTTTGAGAGAGTTCATTGACCCTCCCCCCCCCAAGCAACTCTGAATCAGGAAACAATGAATGCTGTTTTAAGAGAATAGATTTTCAGGAAAACCTGAGCATGGGTCCTAGTTTGGTCATCATCTGAGCATCTGACCTTGAGCAGGTACGATAGCCACTTGGTTTCATCCCTCAGTGCCCCTTCTTACAGATAGGCATAATGATCTGTGCACACCCTAGGCTGTTGTGAGGATCACCAGCAGTGTGCATTGAAGCTCTAGATCCCAGGAAGTGTTGCCTATGGTGCTCCGTGCCCTCACCCCCCATCCCACTGTCCTACCTCCTTCCCAGGTCTGTCTTTCCTGTGGGTCTCCTCGTTTTCAGAAGAGCAGCTCAGAGTCTGGCTGAGTGTTAGCCCTGGCCACCTACTTGTGATGAGTATATTCATCTCACATACAGATACTCACTGGAGAAGAATGCAGGTGCCAGGTACTACTTCAAATAAACAACTAGTTGTGAAAAATAGGCTAACTTTTCTAAAGCATCGATACAGGACCTTTTTCCTATATCATGTGTCACTTTAGCAAATAACTTAGCATCCCTCAGAGCCTCCGTTTCCTTAGCTGTAGAATCAGGCCAATGTGCCCCTGTCACAGGATGGAATAGGTAATATGGAATAGAAGATATCCATCCATGTTGCTTTTCTCTTTCACTTCCCCTTCCTAGGTTTTCTGACTTTGCTCAGAGGAGCCCCTGAGAACTGAGGGTCTGGTCTGCTACTGTGTGTGCTCTGGTCTGGAGTCTCTCTGCCATCTAGCACCTCCTCCAGTTTCTCACTCTCACCTGCCAGCTGCTGCCAGGAATGCCTTGGGGAGCCAACAGTTAGGAGTTGCTTGGGATCTGAAATGCTGACAGTATAATTTCTGCTCTTTTATAATATCACAAGTCAAATCAGCTCCACAGACTGTTCTGTAAATATCCAGATAAAAGGATCAGAGTGCCCCAAGAGTGTCAGAGCCCCTAAAGCTAGGCTCACTTGAAGTAGGGAGGGGACAGTGTTTCCAAACCCCTTCTCTGTAGCTTCTGGGTCATACTTCCTCCCTCACCTCAACTGACAGCCCCACCTCTCCTGAGTAGTGTTTAGCCTTAAGAGATTGGAGAAAGAGAGGGGGGAGGGGAGGGGGAGGGAGGAGGGAGGGAGCCTCGGCAGTTTAGCCTGTGAGAGGGGAAGGGAAGCCTCTTTCCCATAAGCCTACTCACCATGTAGGCAGAATCACTGTTAGTGACTTGGTGAGGGATGACAACCCTCAAGACTTCCTGGGACTCTGTTCCTTCCCGTAAGGTGCACCTGATTGTCTTTCAGAAGGGCCCCCAGGCCCTAAGTGAATCCCTTCTCCAGCTGAATAGATTTCTGGCCACGGTCGCATGGCTTCTGCTTCAGTGCAGCAATTTGTCCGAGAGCACTGCTGCCCACCCAAGTGGAAAGAACCAGGGTTCTGAAGTCAGACCCTAGGGATGCTGACCTTCCCACTGCAGTCCATTGGACAGGGTTCTGAAGTCAGTACCTAGGGATGCTGACCTGCCCACTGCAGTCCATTGGGCAGGAGATGCCAAGCAAGTCTCTGCCTCTCCAAGTATGCTTCCTGTGCATATGCCTCACATGGTGCCTGTAGCAAACCAAGCTCCTGTTTTCTCCCATACTTTTGTATTTACAAGTTCTCCTGTCGGACAAGCTTCCCACGTTCACCACCACCACCACACTCCCCTTTCCCTCCAATGCCTGCTGTGCCTCCTTCCTCTGTGAAGCCTCCCCAGGATCCCTGACACTGGACACTGTTCCCCATGCTTTGCAGAGTGAGAACATGTACCAGGGCCTTGTCATCTGCTCTTTTGCCTCATCCCCTAGGGCTGCCTTTGATACCAGGGACACCCAAGTGTCCTCTCTGGTACACGGAAATGCTCAAGGAGTGTGAGTGATATGAATGTAAACAGGCTCTCACCTACCCCTGCAAGCTTAGGGCACGGTGATGTGCTAGATACTGCCAATCATAGAGGGAAGACTGCTCCCAAGGAACAGGATTAATATGTAACTAGCAGTGAGCACAAAGATGTAGGAACAGAGCAGGAAATAGAGTTTAGTCAGGGTGGAGTAGTAAGGATGTCTGTAAGACCTACCTTTCTTTTACTAGAATGGTATAGCCTTGAAGCGGGGAGCAGGCTGCAGTGCTGAGGTAGGCAGAGGAGGCACAGTTGCTCTCCCCATTTTGTAGATGAAAAGACCGAGGCTCAGGGACAGCATGTGAATATTTCCAGAATGCCTGGCAATGAGAGAACCCGAAGCTAATAGACACTGTCTCATTTGCTCTATTAGATGTTTCCCAGGGGTCTCTGTCTCTGGGAGAAGATGCAGATTGGGCACTGGGGATGTTTTAAGTCCTTCAGATGCCTGGATCTGGATGCACCTTGATGGCTTTCCCGGGAGAAGCCCAACTTTGCTGAGACCCATAGAAAGATTTGTAGACTCACCTGAGATGAAAACTGCAAACTGGGAAGAGATAATACCCTTAGGATTGAACAACTGTGCTGCCCTCATTCTCCGGCCTTTGCTCTGGAGAACCAGGTCCTAGGAAAGTAGCTGTGGATGCAAGAGGTTGCCACCAGCAATCTGTCTGCTCACAGGTGTGGGATGTGCAAAGAATCCTCAGTGTTACTGTGTGTGGGCGACACACATGTGTGTTTAACAGCAAACACCCCACACTGAAGGGAGTCGGATTGGAAATGCCAGTTAAGCTGACGGAAAAATATTCATTATGGTGGAGTGGCATGGTACACATCTTTAGTTTACCTGCCGAATTTAGAACAAGCTCATTCATCCTTTCCCCTCCCACACTTTGTACATGAGTGAGATTCAACAGAACTAAACAAACTGCCAAGGGCTTGGCAATCAGAGCTATTAATGAGGTACCATACCCTGGAAAGGGAAGATAGCTCACCCTGTTCATCCCTAGCAGAACCAGGAGGTGGAGCTAGTGGACAGTGACCACTGGTGGACCTGGACTTGTGTTTTAATGGAGCTCAGGGACTGGGCCTAAGACTAGTATTGCCTGTTACCATGTTGGTTTTCTCCTGTAGATTGCACCTGGGGAGAGTTGGCTCCCAGAGTCTACACCCTGTCTGGCCTGCAAAAGATGTCACAGAGGAGACAGTTTCTGAAAAGCTCATGCTCCCTGAGACAGGGTGTGGATGAAGGGTATTGTGTGTTCATCTCCACTTAGTGATTTTGTCTCTCTCTCCAGGGTTCTCTCCCTTTAAACATGCCTGCTTTAGGGGTCTTAGACAGCATATCTGTCATGCAGAAAACCATATTGACAGTTGATCTCTGTGTGACTTCTCTTGAGTTCTCCCACTCCAAAAGACAAGAAAGTCCACAAGGAAGAAGTTGATTCCAGCTCACAAGAACTTGGAGGAGATCAGGCATGGCTTGAGGCAATGAGCTGATGAGATACCACTCAGATATGGCCAGATTTGTTATTCAGATAGCCACGGACAGTTCATCAGAGTTACCAACTCTTTGTCACAACAACTGAAGAAATATCTACCTAGTTTTACTTTATATGCCAGGTATATGAGGCCATCTGAATCGTATGTATAGATTGCAGAGCAGAAATGAAGGACGCAGAGTCACAGGCACTTAATGTCTGACCTCCCCTTTATTCTGTAAGGACTCTGGAGGACATCAATAACATTTCTCAGCTTAGAAAACTAAGACTAAACACTCTGAGTCATATAGTGCTTTGCTGGCAGACCTACTGTGTGCTGCCTAATGCTCTGTTCTTCCCACAGACTATATTTATATTATCTCATTCATTCAGGGCTCATTTTCCCATATCTACTGCATATCTTGAAGCTCAATGCCACACTACAGCTGTATGCTTCACTCAACCAAGCGTACACATTCTGGTAGTTTTAGTTGTGAAGCAAAATGATAGGGTGTCATCTGTTTCCATCCTGGCACAAATGATAAATTTGAAGAGATGTTTCCAGGAGAGGAAAAATGATCTCACTGTTGGCTAAGATGAAAGCTAGCTGAACATCAGTAAAGATAACTGGGTGTCATTCAAATGAGACAACTGAATACCAGTGACATCGCACTTACTTGACTTTTAAGACATGTATCCTAAGGCTGAATCCCTTCATCTCCTAACTCTAGGTTCTCCCATGCCCTATTTGTGTTTTAAAGTTATTAAAAATTTAGACTTTAGAGTTTAGTATGCATCTGAGTCACAGGTTCACTGCATGGAAACCACATGGCTTTAGCCCAGTTATTTACCATCCACACGCACCTGTTTCCTAACCTGTGAAACAATATTGCTAAAAGATAGGAATTTTGAAATTACTCGAAAGGATAAAATAATTTATGAAATTCTGTTATGAAAATATCTAGCACAGTGGCAAATAGCAAATAAATCTCAGTTACTTAAAATCTGATATAGTCATCAAACACAAATAATAGCATAATGCCTTTCTTTGATATCTAGATAATTCCTTCAGTGAGATCAGGTTATCTGTCTCTCCCTTTGGTGGCTTACAGAGCTGAGGGTCAATTGTTATCTCTGAAGTGAAGGCTTGGGGTTAAGATATATGGCATCCCCTGATAACCGTCTTCCCTAGATATTTATCCACATCTGTCTTCTTCATTGGGGCAGAAGCATCTTTGTCATCCTGTAGTTTTATAGATGAGACTCTGGAGGTCATGGCCATTCACTCATGTGCTTAAACAATCTCACATGAAAGCCTGACACTACTTTCACCGCTGCAGTCTGCATGGTCCTACCCAAGATCTTGAAGGTTGCAATTAAAACCCCCTCAGTCTGGAAATAACTATTTCATAAGGAACTGCTAAATTTGGTTTTGTTTAATAATATTTAAGTCCACACACAAAGTCAGCAAAATTTTTATGTATATGATAGACATGAACATGTATGTATAGATGTTCACATGTGTGTGAGCACACATGCATGGGTAGGTGTGTGGGTATGCATGTGCACACATGTGTGTGCACACATGTGAAGGCCTGATGCTAATAGCAGGAATCTTCTCCAATCTCTCTCCATCTTATTCTTGGAGGCAAGGTCTCTCAACTGAACCCAAAGCTTAATGCTGTCTGGTCTAGCTAGCTAGCTCCAGGCATCCCTGTATCTAACTTCATAGCCCAGGAATATCAGACTGGCTACCATGCCCACCCAACATTTGCATAGATTCTGGAGTTCCAAACTTAGTCTTCATGCTTGTGTAGAGCACTGACCCATTTCCATAGTTCCAGCCCCCCCCCAAAATTCACAATAATATATGCTATTAGTTATACCTATTTGAAAGAACAACACACGCCATGCAGTGTGCCAGTACCAAACTTTACCACCAACATACCAATTGGCACTGCCAGAACATTTTGGACAATTCTCAGAATTCTATGTAGAACATCCTGGGAATGAGTCATTGGCTATGAATGTCTTTGCAGTGATTTAAAAAAAAAAAAGATTAATTTGTCTCTGAGAATCTCTGTATCCATAAAATTATGCAGATCCTCAGCATGGAGACACAGTCTTATGCTCAATTAAGAGTCAGGCTAGGATAGGATGCTTGACTCCACCATGGTCTAATGGCTGCTTGTGCAATTATCACTGGATGTATAACTCATCAGCGCCAGGATAATGTCACAGATCAAAACAGTGCTGGCACTTACGGTGAGCCTCACCTCTTCTTGTCTGAGTTTTGAATGTACCGGAAGAGGCACAACCCACGGTTACAGACAGCAAGGGGTTCAACTTTCAAGCTCAATTTTCCAACTACTCCCTTTGCAGACTTCTACATCAGTCTAATTGAAGAATTATCCTGAGATTGCCAGATGAGCTATGAGGCTGGCATCATTTGAAACTACTTTTCCACATGAATCTGAGCCTTCCCAGTGCTCTGTGAGCACAAGGAAATGGAAGAATAAATTACACTCTGGGTCTCCTAGCAGCCTTGATTTCGGGGGTTTTTATCATGTTTATCAAAACAATCTCATAGTTCTCAGCTAGTCTTTTTATTACAAACAGAAATAAATGTTTTACATTGAGACCTATGATTAAATGCACACTATTAAAACATTGCATTCATCCATTTTTTGTATTGGGGTCCCATGTGAGGTGTTATTCAAGTAAGGCAGACATTTTAGTTAAGGCTTTGAAAGCCAGTTTTAAGACGAGCCTTTCAAATGCAATCAAGCCTCGTCCTTGGCGGTTTCTTATTCATCTCTCTTGTGATAGTCACTGGCTACTTCCCCTGTGCTTGGCACTGACACAGAGCCTTGGGGCACCTGAGCAAATAAGTCAAAGCCCTTGTTTTCACAGGATTTACACCCCTAGGGAAGGCAGTCAGCAGATAAACAGATTAGATCATTGCAGGAGCTCATTGAATAGGAGAGGACCACATCTCTGTGTACATGGCCAAGGATCTACAGACCAAGAATCCTTTGTTTTTCACTATTGAGCACCTGGGGGATGCCCTGCCTTCCAGCCATCTCCACAAATGGGCAGCTTAGCTTTAACTGCTTCAAACATCTTTTTTCCCCACCAAATCTAAATCTGTCCCTCTGAAATCCTACTCCTTCACGCTGGCATTACCCTGAGCTCTTTCCCTTCAAGTCCGATTCATCTTCCACAGACAGCCCAACCCCTGCCAGTACACAGAACTCATGGCCCCATACTACCAACAGCTTTCTAAAAGGGCAATGGCCAGGCTAGAAGTCATGCCGTAGGAGATGAGAGTAGAACAGGACAACGACCTATTTCTGCTTTTGGCTCTACTTGTCTACTGTTAGGCTTATAGTAAGTTTGTTGTGAGGTCCATGATACTATGGCCTCTTTTATGGCCTACAGTCTTCTGAGCTGCCCCAGACCTGTACACATCAGTGACGTGACACACCTCTCTAATCCTGGATGTTTGTGGCTTTCTATTTAAGCCACAGTTCAGGGCATCAAAGATCTTCTGAATAATTTCTAAGAATGACAGTGGAAATCCTTGTAATGACCACCCAAAGAGCCTTTGTGTGGGGCTCTTCCCGTCAAGTTGGTCTTTGGAGTATTGTCAATGTTCTTTATTGGACCTACATGGTACCAGTAGCTCCTCTCAGTGGGCAAAATGACATTTTCCTTTCATGTTTTTTAAATAGGTCATTTTCACTTTAAAGTGTTGTCATTAGTGTATACATGATGTGTGCATGTGGGCAATGCATTCCATGCTTGTGTGGAGGTCAGAGCACAGCTTCCTGAGTCAGCTATCTCTTTCCACCTGTACTTGGATTCCAGGGATTGAACTCAGGTCCCAGACTTGCATGGTAAAGGCCATTATATACTGAGTCATCTTGCCAGCCCCTAAATGAGCTACTTTAGCCTTAACAAATCCCAGGTTCCAACACTCCAAGTGTGGGACTGGATCTGCTCTTCTTGTCTTCACATACCTGAGCTTCATCTCCAGAACTTTGGGCATAAAGTCTAGTATTCAGATGTGTGTTGAAATAAAATCTTAAGCTGTCACAGTTTTCCACAGCCTTTTGCTTCCTCCCAGAATTTCATCCGAACAACCAGAAATTCTAATCATCAGAACCTTGGAGGCACACACTTGTCTTACCCTGCCTACCTAAGAAATTCCCTACCTAATAATTCTGTTGAATTTGTACAGCCACCTCCTTCGTCACAACCAACCAACCCACTCCAGTTTTACTAACATATCCTCGAACAAACAAAAAAAAAGTTCTTTCAACCACACAGTCTTGGTTCTGTTTATCCTGTTTCTCTCTTCTATGCATACTTTTGCTTTCAGTCCCTTGGTTTCTTTCTGTCCCTGTCCAGCCCTTCCTCCCTCTGTAGCTCCCTGTCTGTGCATATTTATACATGTGTGCCCGTAGTACCTAGATCAATAACTTACCTAAACTTAAACTCATATTCTAGGTCTTTAGAGCATTGATCTATTTCTTTCAGTGCAAGATGATAGGTTTCTGGCTTACAAGGCAAGTTTACTGTGGTGGTTAATCTTGAGGGTCAGCTTGATTGGATCTAGAAGTTGCCTGGAAAACTAATAAATCACACTTCTTGTTATGTCTGTGAGTGTGTATCCAGAGAAGATTAACTAGGGGTGGGAGGAGCCATTCTGAATATGGGCAGCAGTACCCTGTAGAATCAGGATGTGGGTGGATAATAGAATAAGAGGGAACAAAGTCAAGTTCTGATAGTACAGTTCCCCACTTCACCCCCCTCCTTCCTAGAAATCATTATGATGTAAGTTGTTCCACTCTGACCTCCATGTATGTTAGACCAAAACCTTTCTTTCTTTCAAGATATTGATGTCCAGCATTGTGTCATAGCAACATAAACTCTAATATACTGGCCTCCAAGCTGCAGTTCTAATAGTTCAAGGTCCTGTTTTCAATTTCCCACCTGAGAGCCACCTCAAATATGATAATGTGGTCATGTCATGGTCTTCCTGAAACAGTATATTAACATTGAGAACATTTCAGAGTAAACTCCAGACATCTCAACTACATTACTAATGAGTGATCAAGATGTGAAACACCCACTTCTCCTGGACCCATAATCTTTATTCTGGCCAAGCAGCCATTTCCAGAGCACACCAAGCTATATACTCCTCCTCCACATCTGTGTGCATTAGAAATTCATCTACCTGACATGTTACTGCCCCATCTGAGATTTGCTTCAAATAGCAATTCCCCCTAGAAACTTTTTGGTAATTCTTGTTCTGAGTATCCACACATACCTGCCAGGCTGCCTGAATACCTTGTACGCAGTCTGCCCAGTGCTTACTACCCTGTATCTTGATAGATACTTATTCTCCTCCCATGTGAAGACAGCTTAGCCTCATTTGTTCTATTTCTAGTGTCCAGCCTAGAAGTTAGTTCGGAACAAGAATCTAGACAATAGTTAGGAAGCACATGCTGAAAACATGATCAAGAGTTTCAGACTGAAAATTATTTCAACAAGTCTTGAAGGCCAAGAAAACAAAAGTCGCATACCCATCAAGGTAACCAATGGGCACAGGGAGTAGGCACATATCCCCAGGGCTGGAAGAACAAAGCAGGAGGCAACTCAGTAGGTTCTCAGTGACTTGACCCATTGCTGCAGCATTTTATTACAGCCATGAGGCTAGCTCCAGAATGATGAAGGAACTGGACGCCAGTACCCATTGATGCTCTTGGGTGTTGTCTTAGTTGGGGTTTCAATTGCTGTGATAAAACACATAAAACAAAAGCAATGTACAGAGAAAAAATATTTATTTCATCTTATACCTCTAGATGACAGTCCATTACTGAGGGACGTCAGGCCAAGAAGTCAAGCAGAGCAGGAACTTGGAGGCAGGAACTGATGTAGAGGCCATGGATCAATGCTGCTCACTGGTTTGCTCTACATATCATGTTCAGTCTGCTTTCTTATAGCACCTACAACCTCCAGTCTAGGGGTGGCACTGCTACAGTAAGCTGTGCCCACCCACAGGCCAATCTGGTGGGGCATTTTCTCCATTGAGGTCCCTTCTTTGAAAATAACTCTAGCATATGTCATGTTGGCATAGAACTAGCCAGAATAGATGGTACCTGTCACTACCTAGTATGGCAATGAGAGGGGAGATCCATAAACCTGGTAGACACTAGACTTGTATCCCACCCTCCAATCTTTTCCTTACTTTACTTATTTTCAGAGCCTACCTGCAAGTGAGCTAAAGTAACTAAATTGTTGTAGTCTATCCAAGACAAAGGGGGTTCATAAATCCTGGGGCTTTGGGATTGAGAGGTATTTAAGTAAAGTGACTGCAAGAATGTTTCTTCCAGTGGTGTAACCTGGATTAGTTCATACATTACCTCTGATGATTTGGGTGTGCTAGGAATTTTGAAAGAGTGTTGGAATGTGATGGCCTGCATGTCACTTAGAACCTTGAGTTAACTTTTACCCAGTGTCTTAGGAGTTCTATTACTGTGAAGAGATACCATGACCATTTAATTGGGGCTGGTTTACAGATTCAGACGTTTAGTCCATTATCATCATGGTAGGAAGCATGGCAGCACCCAGACAGACATAGTACTAGAGATGAAGCTGAGCATTCTGCATGTGGATTGGCAGGCGTCAGGAGGAGACTATGACCCTGGGTCTGGCTTGGGCCTCTGATACTTGGAAGCCCACCCTCCAATGACACACTTCCTCCAACAATACACACCTACTCCAACAAGGCCACATTTCCTAATAGTGCCACTCACGATGAGCCTATGGAGGCCATTTTCATTCAAACCACCATGATCAGTTTTCCTAGGGGCCCCGTTATCACTTTTCCTTTATTGGCTCTCTTCATATCCATTGCCTTGATTGCCTCTGGGGAATTTATTCTGCTCACGCTTTCCTTAGACATCTTTCAGTGTTTCCCAGAACTGAAGAATAAGCAGGACCCTAATCCCGAGGTTTCTATCAGCAGCATGTAGTTAAATGGCCTTCCTAAAAGCAATCCTTTTAAGTGCATAGTCTGTCAAACAGTTCTGGCTGTTTAAAGTGTGGTTTGTGGAATGGCCTTGATGTCACCTGGGAACTTGTTAGAAAAGTGGACTCCAAGTGCCCCCACCCCAGATCAGTGCAACTAGACCGCAAAGATCCCCAGTTGTGCTGTATGCACAATCGAGTCTGAGAAACCTTCGACTAGAGCAGAAGTTTTCAACTTGGTCTACTTTGGGGAGTGACTTGGCAGAGCCGAGAAGACATTCGGATGCTTGGGGGACCTCAGAGAGTCTATCACCTGATTGGGTCAAGGAAGACATTGGTGACTTTAAAGCTCCCAAGGCAGTTTTAATAGGCATGCAGAATGGCGGACCACTGATCCAGAGCCTGTATGAGATCATAAAGCGACATGCTGTTAGCTCTCCAATTATCTCACTATCGCTGTGTACAGAAGTACACGAAGGAAATAACTCGTGCTCAAGAGCCTGGCTCTGCAGTGATTTAATGATATCTCTGAGACCGCAACTAAGATTGCTGGACTCCTAATTCAAATCCTATCACTTAGCTACCACTGTGTTGTTACTGACATTGGTAGTTATTTATACAAAGATGCTTTCAGGCATCTTTGGACATCACAAGATATTTAACTACATCTTAAGAATTATGTTGAGTAGGCAGGAGAATGAGGCAGGGATTAGCAGTGTGGATAGATACAGGAACTCAGTCAAGTATCCACTCAAACAGGACTTGTATTGTAGAACAATCAAGGAGGCTTGAGAATTTTCTTTCTTTCTTTCTTCTCTTTGCTTTCTTAGACCTCCACAGTCAAGGCAACCCTATCTACTTCCAATCATTCTAACTTAATTGAGGTTAATTCAGCTCTCACTTATGTATATGTGTGCCAATCCCCATGAAGCTACAGAGAATAGTCCTGCTCCTGAACAAATTTCTACTCTAGTGCAGAGAAAACGAATACAAAATTAGGTGAGCTCAGGGTTTCTACTTCAAGTGTGTGTGTGTGTGTGTGTGTGTGTGTGTGTGTGTGTGTGTGTTTGTGTCTGTGGGTATGTCTGCTTTGGAGTGTGTGTGTATCTGTCTGTCTATGTCCATGTGTATGTCTGTTTTGGGGTGTATGTGTGTGTGTATGTCTGTATGTCTGTGCATGCATGTTTTGCTGAAATGAAGCCCAGGACCTATATATATTAAGTATTTTTTGTCACTGAGTTATTATATATATATATATATATATATATATATATATATATATATATAAAACCATCATGTTCTTTATTCAGGCAACTTCTACTAGACACAAACATGCAGATTCTTCTGGGGCGTAAAGCAAAGCATGCTGCATTCAAGCAAATGGTCTAATGATACTTGTAGAGGCTTGAGAAAGCTTGGATGTTTGTAGGAAGTGATGGTGAATAGAGACACCGAGAAGAACAGATTTACATACACATAGGCTAGGATGTACAAGAACTTGAGTGATGTTGGTCAGACAGAAAAGATGAGACAGTATGAGATGAGGGGCCATATTTAAGAGGAGTACCCATACTAGAGCCAGAAGTTAGAAATTAGCTACCTTGATCAGTGTGTCACTGAAGAATTCTGAGCAGATTGAATCCCTGGGGAAGGTGGATTATGGAGCTCAGGACAAAATTACAGGAAGTCACTAGACTACTCTTCTGATGGTATTTTGGGGAGAGGAAAGGAGGATGGAATATGAGAGACTTGAATCTAGGCCTTAATTAGCACATTTAGGAGAACATTTGTGGGGTAAGTAGACATTGTGTTTACATTGCTTAATTGAAAGTACATTTCCCTGGAGCTAAATTACAGTGAACACTATTAAATCACAATTAAGGGCTATCTGGGTATCTGCATCATTGTGGATTTTGTGGGCATTAGGACAGCCTCCATTTAGGGGACAGCGGCAGCGGCACTTTTAGAATCTCTCCAAGACTACTGATTCTGAAGTGAGATTTTGGAATCCTTATCCCTACCTCTGTCCCCCTCGCTGGTGGCAATTCAGAGGCCACTGCAGCAGCTCTGGTTGAAACCTTGGGTTTTGACAGCCCCAAGAGCAGATGAAACTTATTTGACTGAGGCCTTAATGGTACGTGCCGGGAAAGGGCCCAGAAGGCCAGAAAAATCCACACTACACTAAATTCCATTGACCTTTCAGCCCAGGAAATCAGTATAGAGAATGAACAAGAGCCACAGCAACTTGGTATAACTTATTGATCCTCTGTTAGCATTTATTGTAGACTAATGTTCTAGCTGCCGGCTGCAGAGCACCAATAATGAAAAAGACACAGACAGATTCCAATTTAAGTCCCATCTCTTTTAATCTGTGACCTTGAGAAGCCTGCTTAACTTCTCAGTGCCTTAATGTGCCTATCCATAAAATGGATTTATTCATAGTGCCTACCTGTTAAAGCAGTCTGATAAGTAAGTGTGCATATGACATTAATTATTGTGTCATATTTCCAAATAATAGAAGCAAATAACATGTGTAACTATTAGTCATGAACATCATATATAATTATATAATAAATGTGAATAGTTTAAACCCTAATTGCATTATTAATAATGTGATATATTATATGTGATAATTGAAATACATAATTATAATATCTTATTTTATATTTTTATTTTATGTGGTGGTTTGAGTGCATGTATGTCTATATACCATGCACTGTGTTCTGTGAAGCCAGAAGAGGGCATTAGATCCCCAGGACTGCAGTTAGAGAATGCTGTGAACTGACTTGTGTTGCTGTAAACCAAGTCCTTTGGAAGAGCAATCGGTGTTCATAACCACTAAGCCATCTCTCTAACCCTAACTTTTATGCTTAAAAATAAATTTTATTTTGATTTCTTCTTTCATCGTTCTGCCTTGCTTTCATCTGCTTGGCAAGCACATGAACTGGCATGGGCCATATTTGGTCCTGAACTGCAATTTCTGAAACTTATTTTGAATTTTGCATCATAATAGATTTTTTAATTCCCATTCCATACCTAAAATCATAAAAACAAAGCAATTTTTTAAAACATTCAAGAAACTTTTCATGAAAAGAAGAAGGATTTTAAAAAAACAATCTATCTTTTTGCATTTAAAAATGTTTTTAAGTTAGCACAGAAAACAATAGTCTTATTCAGACATCTTCATACACTGAGAAGTACTATATACTATATAATACATGTCTGTATTATGCTATATGTATATACCATATACAATCATAAATGTTCCTATCTCTCACACAGTAACTAGAAAACTGTGAACATTCAATAAAAGGGCAATGATGGAAATATCATTTGGGGGAGGATTGGTGAGTTTTAATAGTACAATGGAAGTCAAACCAACAGAACATAATAACAAAATAATTCCCAATGTCATGTTGTACACCCATAGACCAGACTACGGCTCAACCCTCATCAGAGAAACTTCTTGCCATAGTTGGGAATTAACACAGAGACCCATATCTGGACAACATGCACAGGAGAGGATTTGGAGCACCCAGGCCTAGAAGAGATGCCTTTATCAAACTCCTCCCGTCAAGGCTCAGGGATCTACATGGAAGAGGATGCAGACAGATTGTAAGAGCTAGGGGTTGTGATGACTTCAAGAAAACAGTGCCATCCAGACTCAACAGGATGGATGCACATATGAATCCACAGACACTGTGACAGCACACAGACCTGCACAGGTTCAATCCAGACACAATCCCAGCATAGAGACGGTGATGTGGACACAAAGTCCCACTCCTAACCAGGAAGATATTTGTAAATAATAACTTCTTGGTAAAGAAAAAAAAAATATGTGTTCTCCAAAGGCGTGTACCTTGAGTAAACCAACCATACTTCAGGGAAGGCCCCATGCCCAGGAGCAGTTGGATAACACAACACTGACTACATTTAAAAATTTTTTGTTTATTTTGTCTTAATTTTTCAATTATTTGTTTTGATTTTGATTCTTTTTATTGTCTTGAAGGATTTTTATTTTGTGAGGGGAGAATGTAGAGCTGGTTGATAGTAAGGAGGACTTGGGGGAAAAGAATATGATCAAAAATATATCATATAACATGTAATTAAAATACTAATTAATTTTTAAAACCAGAAAAGTAAAAATTATCAATTTTGAAATTTATGAGACTAGGGCTTGAAAGCCACCTCAGATGCTTGAAACTGTGTTTGTGGGCTAGGGGCTTTGCTGCATGGCAGACAATCTGGCTAACACAAGCAAGGACCTACATGTACCCCCCAGTACTGGTTATCAAGGGAGGTGTCTCTGTGGCATTCTGATAGTTATGGGCCTCCTCTTGACCATAAGTGGAGAAGGATTCTGAGTCCCAGCATGGACTGATAAGTGATTGGTTCTCATGCTATTTGTGTTAATTCACCTCCAAAAATCACATGAGAATTCACAGGTCTGTGTGTGAAACGCAGACAGTCCCTGCCCCCAGCTGGTTCTAATTGGTAAATAAATTTGCCAATTTACTCCCCATCCAATGACTACGTGGGGAGATGGAGGCAGGACTTTAGACTTCCTAGGTAAGGGAGCACAGGAAGAAGGAGTTTTAGAATTGTCCATGCTAGGGAAGCAGGAGAATCAGGCTTGAGAGCTGCAGGAAAAAAAAAAATCCAGCCATATAAGAGTCAGAGAAGAGTGGCCCCAGAAGCCCCTTCCTGGAATGGGCCTAGGGTAGCAAAGATGAAATATAGATTTTAGAAAGTAAACCTCAGGAATATTGGAGGAGAGTCTGTGTTAGCAGTAGAGAGATTTGGAAGTGCCCAGCCATTGCGCTGTTTAAGTCATATTAAATGTAAGGCTGCATGTGAGTGTCTTTCAATCGTTGATCCAGACCATTGGGCAGTAGGAGGAAGCCACAGGCAGGAGTTCAGAGCAGATGAACAAACTGCCGCTTCAGATAAGCCTATACTGATGCATGAGGAATGTCAGGCAAGAGGGGACAGGGGAGTGTGGAAAGCCACCTGAGGGTCAGCAAGAAAGGCTCCTCGAGCTGTCAACGTTAGGACTCTTTAATACAGCTTCTAGGTAAATGGGGCAAAGATAAATATATACCAGGAAGAAATATATATCCTAGAATTGGCAATGTACTCAAAATAGCTGAGATATATTTGTCCAGAAGTAGAAAGAATCTTCCTGGGATACAATTGGAAGAATGCATTGAGTGCATATACTCTGTACCCATCTCAGTTGTAAGAGCATTCTGTGCTTCAACTCCCTTCAACCAACCATGTACCTTTCCCAGGGCTACATGGACAATGCATGCCTGTATGGGAATAGAACACAGCAGTCCAGCTCCGTTATGTTGTACTGACTCTGAGATAAGACTGCAAAGATGAAGAAGCCTGATCATAGCTGTAAGATGAGAAGGCTTGTGAGAGCATGGGTCATCTACAGGTCATCTCTGTCGTGGCACTTGTACATCTGCAGTGCACAGTGCTCCCAGGGTGACGCCTCAGTAACTCTGTGTCAAAGATGGGAATGGACTCCCCTAGAGCTTTGTGGAAAAGCTGTCCAACGCCGCCCTGCCTGGCCAACACTGTAGAGAATACTGCCTGGACACAGCATGGTTCTCAGAAACTTCTTAAATCACAGGAAGATGCAAGTGCAGTCCTGCTGAGGGCGGTGACTGGAGCACTCTCCTGGGCCAGGATACACTTGCTGTAGTGAGAAGAATAGAAATAGTGTCACTTTATATCTATCTAAAACAGCATTAAAATGCACCATTGGGTACCTGATGCTCTGGAACAACAGCAGGTTAAGGGCTTGGGAGACTCACTCCCTTTTCATGCTCCTGTGCTAAATCCAGCCGTAGGTGTTACATCACAACGGGAGACTCATCGCTTCTTCCAGAGTGTCATTTCCCACACAGCTAGTGGTCAATACTGTGACTGGCCTGTCATCTGTCTTCCTTCATATAAGACAGACTCTTCCAGAACAAAACTCACTAAATGCCAGTGGCCTGGGCACCGTTTAATGGGGTTCTAAAGATTTGTGGTAAAATAGGGATGGAGAGATGGCTTGGTGATTAAGAGGCCTGGCTGTCCTTTAAGAGGACCAAGGTTTAATTCCCAGTACTCACTTGGCTCATAACAGTCTGCAAATCCAATTCTAGGGGCATTCCATTCTGGCCTCCAGGGCACTGCATACATGTGGTACGCAGGCTTACCTTCAGACAAACAAATACACAAGAAAAACTCAATTAAAATCTCAACAAAAAAAATTAAATATCTTCAGTAAAACCAGACTCATCCAAAAATGAACCTTTCCTGGAAGGTGTTGAGAACAGAAAAGGGCTGTAATGGAAAAGGGTGGTGACAGGGTCTGAAGAGGACTGTGGGTGTAGAAATGGGTAGGGCAGGCTTGAACTATGTTCTCACAGGACTTCTGAAGACTAAGTCAATTCACTAAGAATGACAAGGGCTTATCTACAAGCATGGCAAATGGGTCAAACTTTCTAAAGTAGCCCGGATGAAGTCGTTTTTGTAGTCACCGTCACCTTGGGAAACTGTGATGTTGTCTTTATCTGATAGAGCAGTGGTTCCCAACCTTCCTAGTGCTGTGACCTACAGCACAGTTCCTCGTGTTATGTGAAACCCCCAACATAAAATTATGTTTGTTGCTACTTTATAGCTTTGCTATTGTTATGAACTGTAATGTAAATATTTTTGGAGATAGAAAGTTGTCAAAAGGGTTGTGACCTACAGGTTGAGAACCACTGATGTAGATGGAGACCTGGGAAGGCTTGATACTGTCTGAATGTCATCCACTTTCAATATGCCGCTGCTTTCAGAAACCACAGCGATAGCATGATGGAGCACATGTGATTCTGGGAGCGGACATCTGTGCCTTATTCACACACATGTCTTGTTCACACACACGTGTGCTCATGTGCGCACAAACTCACACACACAAATATGCATGCGCACACACAGAGAGACACACAGACACACACAACTGCACTAAAACAACATACTTTGTGGCTGCAGCTTACAGAGGACCACAGGGAGTGCATCTCTGTCTTTTAGCCCTTTTTCTCTTCTCTTTTGATGCTCATGAGATTTTGGTTTAATTATCAAAATTATCAATTCAACAAATGAATCATCTGCAACACCAGTATGTCATTTGATGCAATGGCAAGCCAAACTCTCATATCCTTTGCCCTCAGGAGTCTGGATCTTTTATAGGTACCAATGACAATTTCCCATCCAAAAAACCCACTTTCAATTAAGGAAAATGAAACATCCTTTTTATTTTTAATTCTTTCATTCATTTCTGGTTGGGTTTTTTTCCTAGCATTATTTATGTAATTCTATAGAAATGAATCACAATATTGATGGAGAGTCTAGGGATAGATAAGTCAGAATTCTGAGACAGCTTCTTCTGGTAAATGCCAACAACAATTCTTTGTTAGAGGAACAACAGGCAGACAGACAGGCTCACTGATCTGGGAACCATGAGTCCCAATGCAGAATCCCATCTTCATATGTGTGACTTTATGTGTGTAGCTAACCAATGCCACTCTAAGTCTCATCATTTCTGTTTCACTCTGTTTTTCTACAGTCTAGCCACATTGTTACATGTATCTCTTGCTAATTTCTTCCAAGTATTGAACAATATGCCTTCATTTCCTTTTACCTTACTTTACTTAGCCGTATGCCAAGCAACAGACATCTGCATGACTTCAAACTCCTGCTGTAACTATGCAGCATCAAAAAGCAAACAAACAGGCCAGGCAGTGGTGGCGCATGCCTTTAATCCCAGCACTTGGGAGGCAGAGGCAGGTGGATTTCTGAGTTCGAGGCCAGCCTGGTCTAAAGAGTGAGTTCCAGGACAGCCAGAGCTATACAGAAAAACCCTGTCTTGAAAAACCAAGAAAAAATCAAAAACAAACAAAAGAAAGCAAACAAATAAAAAAATTAATCTCCTACATGCCTCCCAATGGACATATATTATAATGTGTGTATTATGTATTTCAGAATTCATACATTAGAATACATTATGTATATTTCCTGGAATAAATACATCCCAGACATAGACTCCTGTGACAAAATATATTTTACTGTAAAAAACTGAATTTCATTTTGAAATGTGCATTTACATGTGTGTACACATATGTGTGTGGACATGCATAAGGAAACCAGAGGTTAACATTAAGTATTATTACTCAGGAGGCATCCACCTTAATTTTTGAGACAGAGTGTCTCACTGGCCTGAGGATTGCAAGCAGGCTGGCTGGCCACTGAGCCCTGGGAATCTGCTTGTCTCTGCCTCCCCAGCTCTGAGATTACAAACAGTTGCCACTACAGCCAATATTTTAAACATTATTCTAGAGACTGAACTTGGGTCTTTATGATTTTACAGGCATATTCTAATTTAAAGAGTCTCTCCATCTCCTACAGACTGACCTGAAACTCATCATAATCCCAGATTAGTCTCAGACTCATGAAGCTCATACTGGTCTTGAATTATCATGCAGCCTAGGTTGACCTCAAACTCACTACATAGCCAGTTCAGCTTATAACTTGCTGTGTAGATCAGGACTGCATCAAAGATACCTTTCCTCTTGCCTCTGACTCCCAAATACTGAGACTATAGGTGTGGACCATCATACAATAAGACAGCGTCTCAATCTCAATTTGTTCTCCCTCCTCTGGCTTGTGGGATTCTCCAGCGTGCTAATCTGCAGACGTCTAGAGCCGTAGTTTTCAACCTTCCTAATGCTGTGACCTTTTAATACAGTTCATCGTATTGTGGTGAGCCTCAACCATAAAATTAGTTTTGTTGCTACTTCATAATAGTAATATAAATATTTGTGTTTTTCAAGGTCTTAAATGACACCATGAGAGAGTTGTTTAACCCTCCAAGAGGTTGAGAACCACACTGGTCTAAAGGCTGCATTATCTTAAGCTTTCTGGTCTACCAGGACCTCAGAATCCTGTTCAGTTTCCCTATCGTGATGAGGCCCTCTGCTTGGTCACAGTGACTGAAGCCCATGGCTGTATGCAAATTCAGTCTTTGCAGCTTTGCAGCAATGTCTGGATTATCTTCAGTGATGGAAGAAGCCAGTAATTATGAAGCTTTTATCTTCCCCAACTCACGAAACCAGCTAGCTTTCTAGTCTGACTGCTCCACTATCTAGGCTAAAACTCTCAGTATTGTTTCTTTCTATACAAAGAATAAAGGAACTGAACCCTTAACTGGCTAGGTGGCCCCTCCTTTTTTTTTTAAGGATGAGAAATAGAAATCTGTAAAGGACTTGAGATGATGGTAAAAAAAAAAAAAACACCATAATTATTCCTTTTCTGCTATTAACAATGCACCCAGATGTCTCTGTCTCTCTTGACTCCCATCTCCCACTGTAGTACTTTGGTAGCATGAAAAGAGAAGGCAAAAAGTGAAGAATGATTTCTTTTAGTCTCTGGGATGCGGGGGCTGGGGTGTGAGGGCTGGGTGTATGCTCGTGGGTCCATTTGCCCTTGAAGGTATTATAGAGGTCAGAGGTTGACATTAAGCTGTCCCTCCTAAGTTGTCCCATCACTTACTTTTATGAGACAGTGTCTTTCGCTGAATCTTAGGCTCACTATTTTAGCTAGACTGTCTGTGGATACTAGCTAGAGTCCTGTGGATGCTATAATCTCTGCCCTGAAGTGCTCAGTTGACATGGATTCTAGCGATCTGAACTCAGCTCTTCTTGCTTGCACAGCAAGAACTATTTAACTGACTGAGCCATCTCCCGAGCCCTTGGAAAAGAAAAAAAAAAAACTTAAAAGAGGTTAGAGAGGGAAGTATAGTACAGCTTACAACTTCTTCAGCTCTAAGAGAACAAAACAAGGGGCCTTGTTCTCCCGCTCCTCCATTTCTTTCCCTGTTCAAGCTCCTTTCTGGGACTTTTCTGTCTCCTAGAGGAAAATCCTGACAGTGTGCCATGCACTTGTGAAAGGATAATTACATCTGCATCCCTAGGAGAGACAGGCTTGCTGTCAGCAGGGAGGAGTCTGACGTGGATGCAAATAGGGCTGAGTGCTCACATATGCATAAATATCCACTGCTCTCCTGAATAGCATCAGGGGGAAATTTCTTTGACCTAAACTTTCCTGGAACTCATTTTCACTTCAGGTCAGAGAAAAAAATTAAATATATGTATTTATGTACACATTACACATACTGTATTATGCATATATATTTGAAGGCTTGTTTGTGCTCACACATATATGTGTACACACACACACACAAACACACACACATACGCACATGCACACACAGAGTTATCAGCCTTTTCAGTGGTCTTGTCCACTTGTTCAGAGGAAGAGAAACAACTGGTATTCTTTTAAGGGAAATGTTTGTGCCTTCAGAGTTGGTCAAGCTCAGAACTGTGCCTCAACTAAGCCTATGATCTGGTGGATATTATGCACCATTCCTAGAGTTTGAGAAGGCACTTGAATTTACATGAGACCTCACAGTATCTCTAGCTAATGTCCCCCATGATGTAGTGGACACTGAAGAAGCCCTCAAAACTTCACCATATAGGAGAAGAGAGCTATAACACATGTTCAAATTAGAGTGCATGACTTTTATTTCTTTAAAAGAACAACCAAATTTTGAAAGATTTCCATTTGAAACATAAATGTATGTTATCATCCCATCGGGCAGGTGCTATAAGAAACTATGATGGTAGGAGATGCTTAGCTGTTAAGAGGACGTGTGTACAGAGTTGATTTCGGGCCCAATCAGGACTCATCTCATCAATGTACTTATGTTAAGAGCAAGCAAAGGTCTTCTTTTATTATAACAAGCCCAGAATAGAGGATCACCCTGTTCCTCTTCCCTCAGAATAAGTCTCAAGGGAACTAATTAGAAATTAGGAATGTCTTACAGAAAACCCAGGTTCCAAGTAGCCAGATGTCAGGTGGCCCACAATCCCCTGAATCTTTAGTTCCAAGGGTTTTCACATTTGCTTCTGTCCCCGGAGGGCACATGCAGCACACACAGTGTTCATAAAATCATGGGGGCACACATTTGAAAAGGCCCAGTGGGAAGATTCTGAGTAAAACTTTTAACCCAGTGCCCTGCCTTGCACCCAACACTACAACAGCCAATGGAGAGAAGGCTTGCATCCAAGGGTTAGTCACTATCCTGCAACGGCTCTGAGCCAAGATAAAATTGGAGGGCAGATTCCAGATTAATTTAAGCAAGATCTTTTAAGAAAGTGAGATGGGACTTAACAAGCAAACAAATAAGCAACTCATAGACTTGTCTATGAATACTAATGTGCTAAGGTCTCTTGCTGAATATAGTCAAGTGGTGTGACCGTCCCTCAGGGGTCCTAGAGGACAGGTTTCTGCTTTAGGTTGAATACTGAATACCACATGATATCTTCGAAAATAACAATTTTCGTGTAGATTTAATGTCGGATGAGTAGGGCTAGAGGCATGGCTTCAGACACTTTTAACCTGCTGCCCTTCCTTGCACCAACAGACTGCATGGCCACTACCTTTGTGGCTGGAAGTTAATCAAGTCCCCTCATCCTGAATTCCATCATGACCACGTGGGTCTCTGCCTCAAGGAAGACCCTTCTCTATGATACTTATGTGTGAGGTCACAGACAGAATCAAACCATCCATGGAGGCTGTTTTCATAAATAATCCACACAACCGGGCCCTCACAGTGTAAGAGGGAATATGCATGTCCTACATACCTTCTATGTTTCTGTATTCCCAGTTCTCAGACAGTTCCTACCCTAGGTCTGTCTGTCCATGACATTGGTTCTTTGAAGCTAGTAATTTACTTCCAAGCCCCTTGCAGCTCTAATTTATGGAAAGATAACTAAGCTTGTTCATGCTGTCTGTCTTCCAAAACTTTGTTGTCTACCTTCTGTGGCCTCCGCTTAGAGAGTAGGCTATGAACCATCACAAATGGAACAATAGGGGTATACACTTCACCAAGAGGATGTGAACAAGGCACTCTAGTGTCTCCATCTTTCCCCAGCTTTATGGCATCTTATGGCATCATCTCCATGTTCCCTTCTAGGTCATCCCAACATTTCCATCAGGAGAGAAGGAAGCATTGAGGATGCAAGGCGACCTATACTATCTAGTCATGATTATTCATTTATGCAATAACCTCACTCCACCCTTACATATTTTGCTTATATTACAGTACCTACCAGTGAGCCCTAAAGTGTTTTCAGAAATCCTTTTCATATCATGGCACCAATGAGGTCATGGGAGTCACCATAGTCTCTAGGTGTGCCTTAAAAGATTGAGGGCATATAAAAAGTCTGTGGCTTTTTTATATGAGAAAAAAAGGAACAGATAAATATTTAATATAATTTTATAAAGAGAAGCCTTCAATAATTGCCATCTTGTGGTCCTTCCTTAATAGATAAGGACACTTGGGAAAAAACAGGACCTAGTCCTGTGGGGCTAAAGTGAATCCTAACAATACATGTACTCATTGTCTCCTTGTGCTGTGTTCTTTATGAAAGGATACATGTTAGCCTCTCTGCATAACTTCCTTTTAGACAAAACCAACCCCAAACAGTAATATTTGAGACTCTTCGGTGATTTTCTCAAAGCTGTTTCTCCAAGCAATTTCTAACCCAAAGAAGAGACACCCCCATCCCCACCCCCTCCTGCTCTTCAATCATCCTTATGCTGACAAGATTCAAAGCCACTTTATGAGTCCGCCCCTTCATAACTTTGGGGCTCTCTACAACATGTGAAGCTAGCTTTGTTGTATTCCACATAATTTAGTACCTAATTAGATACTGTCTTATGTTCTACTAATTGCCTCAAGTGTGTTTGTTCTGCATTAAGTTCACAGAAATCTTTAAGGGCACTTTTGATTTCAGTGGTTTCTTTTCTTTTGCATCCTGGATACCTCCCATCCCAGTGTTATACCATCAAAATCATCTAGTCCAATTTACACTCTCTGCGGCATTTTGAAGCATTGAAGTAATGATGCATAGTAGAAAGAATGAATGAATGCCAGGACAGTGACTCACACTGCATTCTTTCTTTCCTCCTAGCTAGCTCTGCATCCTGGGGTGGGGATATATGTGCCTTTTTCATACTAGTAAAATGAAGAAAATGGCTTATGTGAACCCTTATGTTACTAGCATTCTTCCAGCGCCATGAGTCCATCTTCACCAAGGGAAATCAGAGCTAATAAACTCAAAGGTCAGGCTATTGGCTCCTAACCATAGTTGGAGGCTGGGAGTTGGAGTCAGTAGAATTCTGATTATAGAAACCGACTGAACATCCAAAGAAAGAGAGCGCTTTCTGTCTCGTTTATCACATACCATGGAAGTGGTCATAGCTAGGCTTGGGGGCAGGGGGGGGGACTGAAAAGAGGCTATACTTTTGCACTCTCTTTTGGACCACCGTGTCTCCAGGATGTCCAAGACAAATGTTCTCTCTCTGCAGGGAAAAGTGAATGGTAACCTTACTAACTGCATTTCGCCCATCTAATCAACTGAACTTATCATTTAAAGCTAAAAGCTTAGGTTCCCCCAAAGGGAATTACCATATGGACTGGACACCTCTGCAGAGACCCATTATAATTCAGCATTACTTAATGTACCATTAAAGTATCCGTGTACTTAATGGCGTTTTGTTGAGAGTTGAGGTTTTCCTTGAGTTGTTTAAATTGCTTCAATCATGAGTGACTTCCTGAATTAAAAATTAAATGGATTTTCAAGTATTTAATTAGACATATCTATTACCAAAGTGGAGGGAACAACAGAAATTTACCTTAGAAGTCTTTTATTTAAAGGACTAGAGCGCATCTCCAATGGATGGGTATTCACTGGTGCATTTCGATATAGCTGCCTTCTGGGATGAAAGGGTAGTGTTCTTCTGTGGCTCTCTTTTTGGCTCAGCAGACTCAGAAGACATGTTAGCCTTTATTCTTTTGCAATCTTTCAACGTTTATGAAACTCCCCCCAAAAAAACCTCTACTATGAAATTATAAAACTGATGGAGAAGGAGGGGATAGAGAGAGGGTGACTGTGAACAGTCAGTCAGAGCAAATGGAGGGTCTTGAGAGGTGCGCAGTGTCCCCTACTCTAATGGTAGAGAGTGTGTCTTGCAGCTCTGTGGGAACAAAAGGGGCCTTTCTCATCCAGGGGTAAAGATGCTTTAGTCAGACTTTCCTTTAGGAGAATGTGATAAGTGTGCATCTCTGCTGATCTGAGGGACCCTTGGTGGCCATCTCCTTCATCTAGTCCACAAAGGGTACACTCCCTTCCAGTGCCACTTCCAATAGCCAAGTTCAGCCTATTGTTTCAGGCTCCTCTCGTACTGATTTCCCTACTTGCTGCCTAAAGACACAAAAGCAAGGCTCCTCAAACTGTATATTATTTATTGTCACACTTTATAAGGAAGGAGACAATGGATGCAGGAAGATCAAGTATGTGGAAAATTTAGCCGAGTTCCAGAATCATATAACAGCAGTAGCAAGTGTTAACTAAGGACTTATGTATTAGAGAATGTGCTGTTCAATAGGCGGGCAGACAGACATATAAGTGTCATCAGCATCATGATCATAATCCTCATCACTGTTCTCCCCAATTCCCTCAGGTAGATGTCATTAGTATTATCAGTTACCAATGCTGGACTAAAGACATTGCATGATTTGCTCAAATTCAAATGGCAACTAAATATGGGAACTGACATTTGAATCTGACTCTATGACGCTTCCTTGTAACTGCTACTGACTCTTCACACACACACACACACACACACACAGATGTCAAAATAAAGGACATATAGTTGCTAATCTCAATTATCTCACAAAAAGCAGGACGAAATGAAGTTCTTCTGCTAGACAGCAGAATATAAAGGGTCAATAATGTAAATTCTAATCTGTGTCTCCAGGAAACCTGACAGTATTTCTTCAGGTTGCTGATAAATCACTGGTAGAGTTCAGAATTGAACTGGGATCTATCTATCTATCTATCTATCTATCTATCTATCTATCTATCTACTATCTATCTATCTACCTGTCTATCGATCTATCTACAACCTATTTATCTACCTATACATCTATCTATCTACCTATACATCTGTCTAT
Source organism: Mus musculus (assembly GCF_000001635.26). Taxonomy (NCBI): domain Eukaryota; kingdom Metazoa; phylum Chordata; class Mammalia; order Rodentia; family Muridae; genus Mus; species Mus musculus. The sequence goes on along the minus strand of NC_000077.6, from coordinate 81,675,590 downwards.
CTATCTATCTATCTATACATCTGTCTATCTATCTATCTATCTATCTTTCTATCTATCTATCTATCTATCTATCTATCCATCTACATCTTCATTCAAGCAAGCATCAGAATTATGCTCAATTCTTTCAAGAAAATTGCATTCTAACTATTTCATGGCTAAAAAGATTACATTTATGATCAAAGATTCTATTTTCAACCATGATGCTTGCAACAGAAACATCTCTGAAACTGAAGGAAAGCAGCATCTTCCCTGCCATGATCCAAGGCAAGGGTAGAGAGTTTCCCAAAGCTTATGTAAACCTAGGAAGAAATAGCATCCACCCATTCCCCATGCCCCAAGCTTAATTGTCTCTGGAAAGAGCATCACCTCTTTTGTGTCTGTCCCTTTCCACTACAAGTTAAAATAAATGGGGGTGAAGAGCAAGAGTGACTGTAACTGTTGGCTAGTTCAGGACCTGGGCTTATTCCCATCATTTCTCTCTCAGACCCACCATGTGACACTGAAGCTGGGAGGGCAGTTACCTTCATGTTCATGAATATTAGAAATTTTTTAAAAAGTCGAAAAGTCTGGGAGGATTTTCCTCAGTTACCTTACTGCAATAACATAAAAAATGAAGAATGTGAAGAATTAGTGGTTTCAAATTTCCCCAGAGCTCCAAAGACAATTGACAGGTGTTGTGGGTATTATCATCATAGCTTGGAGAACTGAATAGCCATTCATGGATCATTAGCTATATGCTTGGTTCTGTGTTCTCACAAACAAATGCAGGTGGTAGATATGATCATATCTAATATAAATGATAAAACTGAGGCTCAGAGAGAACTTGCAGCCAGGTCTGATAGGTGGCTAGTAAATGGTCTGTTCAGAATTCTAGCCTAGTTTTATTTAATTCTCTATTCTATGTTTCTTTTATGTTTCTCCACCTTCCTGGACAGGTAGAAAACTAGTACCCGAGTATCTACAACCAACCCAGGTATTAGGCTGCCCGCTGAGAAAACCTTGATGTCGATTGACTTAGCAGCCTCTCAGGGACTTTCTCCCAGAGAGGATGCACACACATGAAGCCAGCCAGAGCTGTTGTTTATCAGTCATTGTGAGTAAGCATGGCTGGTAATCCTGAAGAGGAAATGAGTTTGCTGATGGATATGTTTCTAGCCTGACTTGGGGATGGATAGAGGATGTACTAATCTCTTCCCACATTTGGTTAAATATCACTGAGCCTTGTGCAAATTCGCCTTGGGAAATGGGCCTAGCTCATCTGTTCTTTGTTTGACTTGCAGAGACACCTGTTGTCTCTGCTGCCCTTACTGCGCAGGCTTCTCTGTGGGATGAGCACACTCAGGGCTTCCCAGATCTGCCTATCATCTCCAGCCCAGAAAGCCAAAAATCTTCAGAAATGGACTGAGCCTTGCTTCTAGGAAAGACTGAGAGAAGCTGTGAGGAAGCCCTAAAATTATCTCCCCACATCTGGAAGCACACGGAGGAGAAGGCTCTGCTTACAGCTTGATACGTATTTTGAACAAGACTGAAAACTCTCATCTCGCTGCAGACAGTCAACTAGCCAAGATGTCTGGGAGGTGGGATAGAAAAAGAGTAGTTTGCAGTCAGTTAAGGGAAAACAAAGTGCTGTGTGCAAGAGGATTGAGAAATGGCTGCAGAATTGAGGTTAAGATGGCATTTGACTAGGGTCTAAAAGCATCCATATCTACCCAGTATCCTCCCAGTTTCTCCCTATTAAATCCTAAAGGGGCAAAACACACAAACACAAGGGAACTTCCTCAGCAAATTCCTTCATCCAAAGGGTTTGCTCTAAAGCTCACTGTGGGTCTGTAGGCAGAACTGTTATATATTAGAGGCAGCCTGGGATCTAGCTTTCAAATTTCTTATGTGAAAGACATCCCAGTTAGCCAACAGAATTATGATGCAAGCCAGTCACGTATTTTATATTTTCTAATAGTCACATTAAATGAAGTAAGAAAGAGTGAAATTGCTTTTAGTAACATATTTTATTTAGCCCAACATATCCAAAATATGTCAACATGTAATCAATTTCAGCTAATGATGAATGCAATCAACTCAAGAGAAATTATTAATGGGAATCATTTGCATTCATTTCTGTGCTCACTCTTCAAAATTGGGTTCTCTACATGGCTCGACTTGGTTTCCAGGGGAAATACCTGATGTGCGTGGAGACTTCATAAAAGTGACAGCTGGAACAGCAGCTTTACAAACATCCTAAAAATCATCCAACAAGGGCTGGAGAAATAGCTCAGTGGTTAAGAGCAGGGACTGGAGTTTGATATTCAGCACCCATGCTAGGCAGTGCACAACTGCCTGTAACTCCAGTGCTAAGGGATCTGACACCTCCTTCTGGCCTCTGGGGGACTCCTGTGCACCTCCACGGCACGCACGTGGGCGCACACACACACACACACACAAATAAAAATCATTCAACAGGTGAATCTAGTACCAGCTTTTGAATTTAATGTACATCGGGCAATTGCATGGACCACATGTGACAAGTGGCTTTAACACTAGGCAGCTCAGGTCTCTCTCACTGCCTCTTACCTGACACAGCTCAGGTGGGACACAGATTTGGAGTTCCTTGAGAGTATGCGGCAAAGGGAATTGAGAGGCAGCAGTTCTCAGCTGTAACTGTTAGCTTTCCAAACCCTGATCCTAGAGACTCAGACAGGTTCTCTCCAGACCATCTGCAGCTTCTTCAGCACCAGACGAAACAACGATGGCACTGTCCATTGTGCTTCTATCCTGTGTTGCAGGTGTTGATGATTCCTGTTACTTTCTTACAGGACCCAGGACCACCAGCCCAGGGTCAGCCCTCCCACATCTATCATCAATCAAAAGAAGACACCACAGACTTACTCAAAGGCCAGTCTGGTAGACATATTTCCTAATTTGAGGTTCCCTCCTCCAAGATGACTCTAGCCTGTGCCAAGCTGGTGTATAATTAGCTGGCACATGTGGTCGTGGCCCCAGTGGAAGTAGATTGTCTGCTCGACACCCCAGAAACTGGTCATATCCAGAACAGCAGCGTCAGTAAAGACCATTAATGCAATTATGTCTCAGCATAAATGGGTTGCCCGTCCATGGTCACACTTTCCTCAAGCCCTCAGAGGCTGGCTTCACGCGGCGCCCAGCATCCTTGTGAGCTCTAATGGGTCTGAGCTGTGTTCGTTGGGCAGCTTGACCATGAGCAGCTGAGAGAAGAGGAGAGGGTGACCTTTAAGCTAAAGGTCAACTTGAAGTGCTTTTTATACTCCTGACTGCTGGCTAAATTGTATGGGCATCATCGCAGATATGAATGGGGGTTAGCACCTAGCCCCTTGCTCCCTTCCTCCTTGAAACTGAGAGGCAGAGCATGTAACATGTGACCTAACAGATTCTCTCCCCATCAGCATGATGCTCTGCCTAAGGAAAGCTGAACCTACTTGGAAGATGCCCAGTAATGAGGCAGTCTAAAAGGCATGGAAAGTATGCCCAGTTCTAGGCACTGTGATTCATCCCAAACTAGAGCAAATACATTGCAGAGGTCTTTCTAGGAAAAACAAAACAACAACAACAAAAACAACAAAACTGGAATGGCAGGTGAAGGGAGGGGCAGGAGATGGGAATGGCACCAAGTAATGTCTACTTGGTAGTGATTGTAACAGCACCATCTAGAGGTAGCTTGTCTTTCTTGTCTTAGCTCTTCTGACTATAGGTTAGATCACACCTTCTTGTGGGACATCCTATGTATAGGGGCAGCATATTTAGCAGCACTTCAAACTTGACCTATAAGATCTCTCCAACCTCACCTTAGTTGTGATTGTGTACCTCCTGGAAATTACCAAATGACTCCTACAGTATTCTGGTTGCATGTACTTTAGAGCCACAGTGAACTTAAAATCCCAGCTTGCAATTCACTATACAAATAGCCTAAGATGTCTTCTAGACCAAGTATTTGGTTCTGTAAAAGGAAGCCATAATGTCTGCTTTATACAGTTGTTATGGGATGCCAGTGATATGATAATGCAAACAGTTTGTTAATAATATAAGCTAATTGGTTTAGGTGAAGAGTCTAGGTTGCATTTTTAATCATTAGAATAGTCTATTTTATAGTAGAATATTACTATTCACAGTTGGAAGATTATATTCTTCCAAAGTGGCTGCAATAATTCCAACTCTACCAGATCTTCTCAAAATCTTATTTTCTCAGCCCTTAAATCCAAAGGACATTTGTGACTTCCTTGAAGACAATGGAGTGGAGGGGTCTACATACCCTCAGAGGCTAGAGTGAGACAGATGTAGCCTTTTCTCGCATTCAGTGTTTTAAGTCAATATATAGATGTGTTGTTCCAACCCTGAGTTCAGCCTACACACCAGACATGAAGTTGAAGGAGGTTTCTGATGGTGCCACAGCCTTCAGGGTACCCTATTGATCAGAGGAGAGATTGGACAATCCTGCTGAGTCAGGCCAAACTTTTGGATTCTTAAGCAAAATGAAGAGTTTAATTAAAAATATAAACAACAAGTAGTGTCGTGTTAAAAGATTTTACATTTATTTATTCATTTATACACATGTATGTGTGTGAGTATATGGGGATTGTGCCTCCTGTAACACATGCATGCTTCTCAAGGGTGGCTTTTCTCTTCTTGCCAAGCAGGTCTTAGGGATCAAATTGAGGTCCTCGGGCTTGATAGTATATATGCTTTTATCCATCTAGTGAGCTTACCAGCTTGTGCTGCATTGTCACTAGGTTTTAGATGAGCTTCCCAGACATAAATAAATAGCTATGCCAACCCCCTCAACAGACTGGAAACTGACTGAGGCCCACGGAGTTTCTAGAGACTGTGAGGATCTAGGCTAAAATCTGAACCAAGGATTTACTGTCTCCAAAATTGCCTTTGCATTCCTTTGATGATTCTTCTTCCTGAGAGGGAAGCCATTGCTAAGTAGGCAGCCACACCCATCTAAGCTGTGCGCTGCCTCCTCACTCTGAATTCAGCACAGCTGAAGGCGGGGGAAGAGCAAGACATGAACAAGGAGAGAGAGAGAGACTCAGAGATCCTGAGGCTGCAGAGATCCCCACCCACCCCAAATAAAACCTAGAAATACAAAGAGGCAGATCACACCAGGCAAGCATCAAAAGGACACATGAGCACTTTAGGGATGGATGCTCTTTGGGGAAGGGTGCCCTGACCAGCTGCCCACAATGCCGGACAGTTTCTGAGAAACTCTGTGCCCAGAGCCCAGTGACATCAGTTCCTCTGGGAGGTGATGCGGGCATCACTATTCTTAAAGCTTCTGGTGTAGTCTGCTCTGTAGCCTAGTTGGAGCATCCTCCACTGGGGAGGGGAGGGTGGCAAGGAGGCTGCCCTTGGGCCAGCATCAGCTCAGCAGCTGATGTCGAGGGCACAGGTTTGCAGAGCCTGCAGAAAGATTATCAGAAGTTGATGTTTCTGATTTGCTTTATGACTCTGTGAGGTGAATTAAAAATCAAGCCTCGTCTAGCTTCAAGTGAAGATGAAGATTCAGCAAATTCAGAGACTGGTTAAAGGCTTCATTAATATACTCTGCCAGGGATGTCATTCAATGCCCTGGCATGAGTGTAGGCCATTGGGAGTTTTGCCTCTGGTGCAAAAGGGTGGTCTGAAGGGAGAAACTGCCCCTCTCTAACTCGTGGATAGAGAACATGAATGGCTATTCCCTTTAATACTATAAAGAAGTGGTAGGAGAAAATTCTTTATCAATGGAAATGATTGGAATATTGACGGGGTTAAGCAGATACACAACATACCACCACAGGTTGGGCACAAAAAGTGTGGATTTCACTCATTTCCCTCCCTCCGTGATCTCTGACTTTTATTATCCATCTCCTTTCCCCCTCTACTTTTTAAAAAAACACTTCCATGTTTTGGAACATTTGGAAATAGGAGCAGGTGCCTTGGAAAGCAGCCTATTGAAGTGCATCAAAGAACCCTCTCCATCTGCCCACGTACCTTCAGCTCTGTCCTTTGGGGAGCTCCAACTCAGGAGGTAACTCCTCCATCACCTGCTCTGAAAGTCATCCCTCATTTCCTCCATCTGTGTGGGAGCCCTCTCCACTCTGTTCCCACAGCCATATGTAATAACATTCTCCCCAGTGTGATAATGCTTCCCTTGAAATACGTTCTTCTCCGTGCAATAGCATCCTTTGGACTTTGGTAGCCTTATCCATCTCTATTTTTCACAATAGAAGATGACCCTAGCCCTGGACCTGTCATTCTGTAAGCACTGAATGTGAAGTCTATAGAATGAATAATTTAGTAGACCAGACACATAGCTCCTTTGCAAGCCTCAGTTTCCACTTCTGTAAGTAAGATGAAGAAGCATTGTAAGGGCAATGCTGTTCTGCGTGATCTCTCTATAGAGCTGAAAAGAGCAGAGGGGAAAGTCAACCCAAACAGTTAATAAACTAAAGAAATGACAACATGTATGCCGGGGCATAGATGAACATGATATTTATAGGATCATATCAGCATACCAAAGACATTAGCACAGAGATGTGTCTGATGTGTTTATGTGTATCTGTGTGAGTTCCCTTAAAATTCTCATAGAAGCCCATGAGTGATTAATATTACCATGCTGTACCCTCGTCCCTATATCTGCGATCCTAAAGACTCCCTCCCACCCACTTTGGCTTAGTCAGCAGGTTGTAGAATTTTTCAGAATGACACCACCTTCCATTTGCATACCCAATGAAAAAGTGCAGCTCTACCCTTATTCCCACAGGAGAAGCCATCTAGGTCTTTTATAGGGACATTATTTTGTGGCAACCTTGTTAGCTGGCATTTATGGGGATTCAATCAATAAATTAGAGGCTGCTTGGAGTGATAGATTGTTGGCTCACATTTGCTTAAGAGCCCTGAGGACTGGAAGGCAAAGTGGGAAGTTCTTTTTATGAACACATACACACACCATCACTACCACCAACCACCACCACCACCACCATTATCTATAAAATGCCACTTTAGGAAGTAGTTCCTCTTGGCTTCTTACAGAGACTTGATGTGTGAGAGGCTTGTAGGAGTGAGAGGTTCATTCTTGCAGCTGAACTCTCAGCATCTTCAGAGAAGCAGTCTCTCAGGAAGAAATTATGGCGATGAAGCCCCATCCCTCTGCTCTTCTACCCTCGGATCAGAGAGGATTTTGCATTCAACATTTGGGATTTCTCATTTTTCCACTCAATTCCCAATGCTTTCTGACCACATTCCCCTTTGAATGTACCCTCTGGTACACGTTCCCTCCAAACCCCCTCTGGCCTCTCCAGAATGTTCACCAGCACCTTATTATTCTGTTCTCTTCCTCCCACAGCTCCTTGACAGGCAGTAGAAAAGATGGCCTTGAAAGAGCCTCTTGGCCCACTTAGACTTGGACATGTGCCGATCTTGACAGTCCAAGAGCCCTTTCCCGCAGAGCTGCTGTCTTGCTGATCTCTAGAGTCTGATGCAGTTTAAAAGGCCTTATTTGCTCCTGTGTGGCACTGCTGTCGTGACTGACATAACCTCAAGAGCAGCTGAACAGGTTGCCCTCATCCCAATGATCACCTAGAGGGGACAGTCGAGGCGAGAGTGCCACTACATATTTGGAGAAAAAAAAAACCTATAGCTGCTTGAAAATAATGTTAGAGTCGGCAGAATGCAAACCAAGAATGGGTCCCCATGAAGACCTCACCCACCTCTCTCCTCTGCCCTACCAGTCATCCAGACTTAGAAAGCTAGGAGGTTCTCAGCACAGTGTGGTGGTAGACTATCCGCTGCTCTGATAATACCACCTCTTAAAAGCAGGAGTGATGTAGCCAAAGCTATAGGACTTCTTTCTCACTCCTCAGTTCAGCAGTAGTAAAGAGGATCTCACTTCAGCGTGCCTAAAACATGGCCTTCGTGATGATACTTTGGTGCTGTGGGGTTTGTTTTTGTATGTTTGTTTTATTTTGTTTTTTTTTTTTATCAAAAGCTGAATCTGGAAACTGTTTTTTGTTTTGTTTTGTTTTCTCTTTTGGATCATGGATATCAGTGCTAAACCCCCGTTTTCAACTGAGTCAGCTTTTGAGAAGGTACATTTCTTCTAGCCCATTTCTGATAGCACTCCAGCCTGAGCTCTTTGCTGTCTGCCTTTTGGTTCTCTGTGTCCCTCTTTCTCCTCTTCTCTACCAATGTCCTCATGCATTTCAATGACCATCCAACAGTCAGTATATTATAAAGGTTTCCCATGGTGGGAACATTGTGGAAAGTACTCTGCCACACACTAAGCTGGTAGATCCTCAGGGTTTGCCCACTATGTATGCCACTGCTTTGGGTATCAGCTAGAAATAATATTAGCAGTTCATCATCCTTCCTTTCTGAGACCTGGAGGCCAGAGCCCCTCTCTGCTCAGTACTGGGGAGCCGGGCGTGGTGGTGCACGCCTTTAATCCCAGCACTCAGGAGGCAGAGGCAAGCAGATTTCTGAGTTCGAGGCCAGCCTGGTCTACAAAGTGAGTTCCAGGACAGGCAGGGCTATACAGAGAAACCTTGTCTCGAAAAACAAAAAACAAACAAACAAACAAACAAAGACCAGTACTGGGAAGTCCCAAAAGTCCTGACAAGAAGACGTACTCAACCAGATGTCATTTGAAGGAAGGGCACAGTGACTTTGAGAAGACCCAAATAAGGATCCTAAGAAGAGGGACTCTGACCTAAACCTGATCCAATATATTTATCTAATCAGACCATAGTGTGGTGCTCTCTCCCAAAGCTCTCTCAGTTAATCCTAGTACCTTCTTGAAAACATAGGAATTATTTCTGAAGTTCTCCTAAGCCTCCATGGGACCCTAAAATCTTGACGGTACAACTCAGGTCCTCTTCTCTGCACAGAATCCATCAGGGTTACCTTCCTGCTGCCAGCATGTGCTGAAGAAATGTGGACAGGTTAGTGCATCCTGCTCTCTGTGTCAGGCAACTCTGCCCAGCCTGGAAGTGAGCACACGTTCCCTCCAAACCCCCTCTGGCCTCTCCAGAATGTTCACCAGCACCTTATTATTCTGTTCTCTTCCTCCCACAGCTCCTTGATAGGCAGTAGAAAAGATGGCCTTGAAAGAGCCTCTTGGCCCACTTAGACTTGGACATGTGCCGATCTTGACAGTCCAAGAGCCCTTTCCCGCAGAGCTGCTGTCTTGCTGATCTCTAGAGTCTGATGCAGTTTAAAAGGCCTTATTTGCTCCTGTGTGGCACTGCTGTCGTGACTGACATAACCTCAAGAGCAGCTGAACAGGTTGCCCTCATCCCAATGATCACCTAGAGGGGACAGTCGAGGCGAGAGTGCCACTACATATTTGGAGAAAAAAAAAACATATCCAGTAAATCGTTCATGATATTGTCTGCTGTGTAAGAAACTTGACCTTGCAGTGAAGGTTTTTGTGTGATAATGGAGATTTTTGTCCAGGCTGAGGCAGGAATACAGAAAAGGGGAAATATGGATATCTAATTGTCATAGAGTGGAGGATGGTAGCTATGCAGATTTTCCCAAGTAGTGAATACCTGAAAATGGGTGTGGATGGATGAGGAATAAGCAGAGCTAGGAGCCATTCTCATGTACAGGAGAATGCAGGTCAGAGAGAACATGAACACAGGGAGTGCTAATACGAGGATTTTGGACTTGAAGTTTGATTCCAGCTGTACCCCTTCCTAGCCGATAGTCTCGGACAAGTTCCTCCACCTTTCCCATTCTCAGCTTAGTGGAAACTTCCCTAGCAAGTCATAGCAGTCCAGACCTTATGTTATGATGTATGTATAAAATCAAATCCCCCTGCATCATTGAGAATCCCAGGACCTGGGACAGAGTCTGCAGGAATATGTGCTGAAATCTCTTAGTGATATCTGCAAAGTACATAAGGGGAGGGAACAACAGAAGCATCAATTTTTTAGTGCTCCTGGACTAGTTCTAGTAGGCGCACACTACTATTAACTGATGGGTATTCAATGAGACTGTCACACCTGGACCATAAAGACATTTGTCTATCTATCTATCTATCTATCTATCTATCTATCTCTGGGAAGTTGTTTGTTTGAATGATCATTGAGCAAAGGGTGAGCTTCTATCTGACTTTCTTTCCTAGAAATATCTACAGTCCTTGTGAGCCAAGGCACCAGCTTCTTACTGGCCCAGTGTTCAAACAGAAGATGTCCAGAGTAATGGATACTGGGGGAGGAATGAGGTGAGCAGGGCCATGGAGTTAAGCAATGGGGCCTTAATGTTCTATAATTGCTTTTCCAATTGGCCTCCAGGTTGGAATAATCTCATTACATGAACTGCTGAACCTTGAGGCTTAGCCTGTGAAAATATTGTTACATGAATCTGTTCCCCTTCATTTAGGCTGGTGTTTCACACTCTTCCCTCCATGGGAATGTTCCTGGCTATCTCGAGACTGGGCAGGAGAATTGTTGATTTTTTTTAACCAACTTAATTGCTATTCTGATGTGCAGGCATGTGTATGTGTGAAGTTTGAGAAACTGGCCTTCCAATATGTGGTTTTTAAAGGCTGCATATCACTCCTTCAGTGCACCCTTACTTATATTTTTACATGAACTTCCCAGTCAGTCAGTCCCCCTTGCTTTCCCTACACCAGCATGGCAAGGCCTCTTTCTGTGCACAAGAAGACCCCAGGACTCAGCTGCTCCCAACAGTTGAACTTTGATACTTTAGCCCATTCCTCTGTGGCTTAGCTCCCCTGTCTGTCCCACGGGGTCATGACACCTACTCAAATGGTCTCATGGACAGTGTTGTAAGAAACAGATAAGCTCTGGAGTCATCTTTGAGGAGAAGGGAGGCAGGCTTTACACACACTGTAAGCCAGTGTGGTCTCTGGAGCAGTGTTCTCGGAACTGACTGCATCCTAGAGTCACTTGTAACTTTTGAGAACTACTGATACCTCCTGATGCCTGTCCCTCTCTGAGTGGGTCTCTTCTTGGCACTCTCATTTTAAAGAGCATTTTCAATTTTGGTTGTTTTTTTTTTCATTTTGCTTTGAGTGTTGTTGTTGTTGTAATTGTTGTTTAGTGGCAGGGTCCAACTATGTGGCCCTGACTAACCTGGAACTTTCTATGTAGGCCAGGCTGTCCTCTATCTCACAGAGATCCATTTGCCTCTGCCTCCCAACTGCTAAGATTAAATTCTGCATGTGACTTGAATGTGTAGCATGGTGTGGGACCACTAGATCAGACTGAGAGGTTTAATCTTGTCCTCCTGCAGAAGCCCCTCTGAATTCTGTGAAATTTCAAGTCACCCTCCTCCCAGAAATAGCTCAGGACTGCTTGTTCTAGTGCCAAGAACATTGTCTACCCTTTGCCCTCAGTGAATTGTCTCCTAATGAGCCATGAATGAGCTCTAAAAATATATCACAACCTGAGTTCTGAAAGTGTTTTTTTTCTCACAAATGCATGGAGTTAACTCACCTGTGAGAATTTTTTTAAAAGCTGATGAATGTCAAGGCTTAAAGAACATAACATCTCTTCCTTCTCAGGTTCTCCACCCTAGAAGTGTCAGGTCCCCAAAAGAGCTCAGTTCCTAAGTGGATGTGGAGACAGAATTAGCAGAATTAGCAAAAGGAATTCCAAGATGGATGTCAGATTCAGCAGGTGTGCTGTGATCAATTAGTGATGCCTGCTGTGTGCAATTTGGAGAGGGACAAGCAGCAAGCTAGCCATTAGTCTTTATGCCCTGAATAAAGTTCTCAGACACACTTACTAGCTAGGGTATGCTGGCTACCATCTCTTTCTCAAACTGTACATGGGCTTTGAAGCTAATTTGTTTTGACGAATCTAGTGAAACTCAGGATGGCCTTGAACTTAGTATGTAGTCTACACTGACCTTGATCTCCTAATCTTCCTGCCTCCATTTCCTCAATGCTGGGGTGACAATTGTGCACTACGATGCTCAGTTTATCTAGACCTGGGGATTGACCAAGGGCTTCTTGTATGCTAGACAAGGATCCTGCCGACCGAGGTGTATCCGCAGCCCTGAAATGGGTTTGCTGCCGTATCATGCAAACCTCTGAAAGATGTCAGTTCTCAGCATTTGAGAAGACCATGTCCATGTCTGATCACAAGCTCTGTGTATAAGGGACATATACTTCCTCGTAACTAAATGTGGGAAAGGTAAGGAAAAAGACTAGGCTCATGTCAGTTTTATATCCATACCCTCTACTCCAAAGTAGTTCTAGAAAAGGCACTGTGCCATTCAACCTGGAGCAAGACAGATGCAGTGGTGTTTAGAAGTGTGTGTGAGAGTGAGAGTGAGAGAGAGAGAGAGAGAGACAGAGACAGAGACATAGAGACAGAGACACAGAGAGAGGGACAAAGTGAGGGGGGACAGAGAGAGACAGAGACAGAGAGAGAGACAGAGAGAGAGACAGAGAGAGAGACAGAGAGAGAGACAGAGAGAGAGACAGAGAGAGAGAGGAGAGAGAGACACCTGGAAAGCCGTGCTCCAATGCGATCTCCTGATCCAGTTGTTGAGAAGCAACCACGTCACCTGGGTATCTTTTGCCTCCATGCTCACTCGACTCTGAGTATACCCTGTGCTGTGATTCAAGTCAGTAATTAGTTTCAGGGTCGCAATGACCCATGTATTCAAGACTAGACCAAGAAAGGAAGGGAATAAACATATAAGGGACATTCTGTGGCATGTCATCAGAAAATCAAAAGTGAAACAGTAACAGATATGTCTTAGTCGGGGTTTTAATTACTGTGATGAAACACCATAACCAAAAAGCAATTTATGGGGGGAAGGATTTATTTGTATTATACTTCCAGGTCACAATCTATCATCAGAGGAAGTCAGGACAGGAACTCAAGCAGGACTGGAACCTGGAGGCAGGAGCCTATGCAGAGGCCATGGAGGGACACTGCTTACTGGCTTGCTCATCATGGCTTGCTCAACCTGCTTTCTTGTAGAACCCAGAACCACCAGCCAAAGGATGGTACCACCCACCATGAGCTAGGCCCTTCCCCATTGATCACTAATTAAGAAAACACCTTACAGCTGTATGTATCTCAGGGAGGCATTTTCTCAATGGAGGTTCCTTTCTCTCTAATGACTCTGACACACAAAACCAGCCAGAACAGGATAGCACTGCATACCTCTACGTCATAACGTTGGCAACAGCAAGTGCTGGCAGGCATGCCAAGCCAAAGGGATGCCCGTGAATTGATGCTGGGAATGCAAAATGACTCAAGAGCTTTGGAAGACAAGTGAACAGCTTCTTATAAAAGTAAATGCAACCAAACATACTACACTGACCAGCAGTCATGCTCCTTTCTATCAAAGGAATTAAAAACATCTGTCCAGCCAAAACTCTGTATAGTGTTTACAGGTACTTTCTTCATAATTACAACATCTAAAAAAAAACCCAAAGTGTCCTTCTGTAGATGGTGTATACGTACCAGGTGGTATAATCTAGGCACTGGCATATTAGGCAACACCACAGGTGGAAGAGTTATCAAGACTTGAAAAGACATAGAGGAAATGTCAGTGCACATTACTCAATAAAAGACACCAATCTGTAAAAGTTAACAGACTTGCTTCAGACTAAGACAATCTGGAAAGGTCGGAACTTCCCAGAAAGTTAAAAGGGCAGTGGTGGCTAGAGAGCAGGGAGTCGGGGTGTGAATAGATGAAACCCAGAGAATTCTGGGGAGGGGGGATTAAAACTATTTCCTGTGCTATTGTGGTGGTAAATACATGCCATTGTGTATTTGTACGATCCTAAAGAATGTGTAACAGCAATAGTGATGTTTGGTGTGAGTCATGGGCTTTGAGTGATAATGACGTGCCAACGCCGGGTCAGAAGGCATAAGAAGGAACCATGGTGATGAGGGATGCTGGAGAGGCCATACGTGTGGAACCAGAGGCTGCGTCTTCTACTGTAAACACAAAGCTGTCCTAAAATATATAAAATCTATTGAGACAGAAGAAGAGGAAAGATAGGGGGAAAGGGAGGGGAAGTGTACACCTTGTCATCTTTATTGTCGCCATGGGCTCCGTCCTCAGGAACAGTGGTCTACTCGAGGTTCTAAGCAACCATTCTCTGTGCCTTGCCCATAGGGGCCATCCATCTTTCCAGTACTTTAATCATGTCACAGGAATTCCACAGGCACAGAAAAAAATAGAAACACAGCCATGAGCACAGTACACAGACCAGCTTTAAGCCAACAGTCAGATACGTGACTGCATAATGGCCCCTTGTGGTGAGTGACTTAGGGAGAAAATTTGGGGCTGTTGTGTGATTTGAAGGGTCCTTCCTCAGATTGCATCGGGAAGAGTTCTCTTGGGAGAAGGTTTTCAGGCTGTGATCTTCTGCAGGTGATATATTCCTAATGACAATGGCATCAGTCACTGCCCCTCTGGCCAGGCATTTTCCAGACTCTGTGTGTGATGCTGTCTTGTTAACCTTCCCAGTATCCCTAGGATGGGAACATTATTATTAGATCCACTTTACAGTGCAAAACCTGAGGTGCCAAGAAACGAAATATGTTTCTCAGATAACTCATGTAATAATATGCAGGGGAGCCAGTACTTGGATATGGTCATGTGATTCCAGATGGGGAAGGGAAAAGGAAAAACACAGACCATGGGCAGATTTTATTAAGCTAAACAAAAGAGAACAGAGGTGAGTCAGAAGGATTCATAAGCCCAGAGGCCACTGAAGGGTTCCACATCTGATTCTAGCATGTGAGCCACTCATTCAAGGGTGGGCTTTGAGTGGAGAGCAGCACAGTGAATCAGTACAAATCTGTATTGGTTTTAATTAAAGGGAGTGGTGACAGAGGTGTGTTTACGAGTAGAATCGGCATTCTTTTGAGTAGTTTGGTGAAACGGGAGAGACACCGAGCCAGTCCCTCTGTTCTGTCTCTACCTTTCCAGGGTATCTTGTGCTATAACTGACAAGTGATGTCCTTGTCTTTTCCACGGAGTTCAGAATGAATGGTACAACTTCTGTTTAACCCCTGCCCTAGTATCCTTGTATCAGCAGCATCTACCATGCATCCTTCCAGGTAGCAGATTCCTAAGGAATATACCAAAGACCTGCATTGTGATTAAACATGAGCCACTACCTACAACTGAACCTTCCTCAAAGAGCAGACCAAACTAGTGTGTACCCCCCACCTCAGCAGCCCCTGACTGCATCACAGGCCTCCAAGTTGGATGAGACATGTCTATGTTTCCCTGGGATGCAAGAGAGACATTGCTGAGGTTTGTCTGCATCTGAGCTACCAACAGCACAGATGTGCTAGCCAGATGGCAGCCCTGTCTTTCAGTGAGACGACTGCCATCAGTCCATCAACCTAATTTCTCAGGCTCAGGATGCGGAAGTTGTCAAGGTAGTGACAAGATACAAGCGTGAGGTAGCATCTTGGGGTTTCTGCCGATGCCATCGCTGTTGTTAAAACACGAAGCTTTGTGCACGGAACTGTGGACAGGAAGCTTTCAGCTGCAACCAGCTCTGGTGGAAAACTCCTGACAAGGAAGACAGAGGATCGGTGGGGCAAAGGAAGGGTAACACCTCATCTGGTCTCCAGGGAAACCAAACACCCAGTGCACAGTGCCCAGAAGAGATAAGGGACAGTGTGGTACTTGGAGGTTCATGTTGGGAACCGAGAGCTTTGTCTTTGTAGCCATCCTGGCCAGAATGAAGATATTCTAAAGACAGCCTCCCTTTGGCTCTCAGATTATTATAGCCGTGGACCCTAGGAAGTTGGAGTTTTTCCAAGGATCGCATGCTGGAAGATGGAAAAGGCGGGGAGCCTGGTGTCAGCCTGAGGGGAACGAGTCTCCGAGAAAGAGATTTCTTATGGTTCTGACAACCTGTCAGACCACCTTGCAGGGCAGACTGGCGAGCGAGTATTGTGGTGGGCGAGACTTTGCTTCTTTCTTAACCAAGGCTGCTTAGGTTATGTGACCCTCTTGTCTTCTATTTAAACATAAGCTTCATGTTGGGACCTGAAAATAAACGTGGTGGGGGTGTGGTAGAGAGTCACTTGAACCTCTTTGTTTCTCTTCCCAGTGTACTCACACTAAAAAACTGTGTGTATTCATGTGTGTGTGTGTATGTCTGTATATGTGTTCGTATGTGTGTATGTGTGTGAGTATGTTTTGCTTTTAAGTACTATTTGTTGGCTTGTTGAAGATGAGAGATTGTGGCTATCTCCCTACAGTGATGGGACCCACTCCCTGATCCCAATAGCTCTGATAATATTTAAGAATTCATCATAGGATCCCTTAAAGCACAACCCTTAACGTGGTTCAATAGCATTCTGTGGACACGACATTCAGAGCCTGTTGACACAAAGCACAAATTGGCTGACTGGCCAATGGACTATGCCAGCCAGCTGCTCACTTCTGTGCAGCCTGTCAGCTTAGCATGTCTTTTACAGTCTTACATGGCTGAAAACAAATAGAAAGAATCCTGTTTGGTGACATATGAGAGTTATATAAAATTCAGATTTCAGTACTCAGAAATGAACTCTTGTTGGCACAGGGCCATACTCATTTGTCTCGGTATTGTCTGTGTCCACTTTCATGCTGCAGTGACAGAGCTGAGTCCATGTGGCAGAGGCTGTCTGGCCTGCATATCCTGAAATAGTCACCATCTGGCTCTTTCCAGAAAAGTTTTGCTGACTCTGGGCTTGCATGGTGCATTCCTATGTCCATGAGTGTGAGTGTGTCCCTGAGCTTTGTGGGACCTGGAAGTCCCTGAAGGTAGGTGGCTCCTATGAGAAGGAATGGATGATAAAGGATGTGCTTTGCAGAAGACAAGGGCCCTTAAGGGGTGATAGATAAAGATAAAGCGACGAGCTTTATCTGTATGGAAGATCTCTTGGTTGCTATGTGCAAACAAGTTTATGTGTATGGGTGTGTGTGTGTGTGTGTGTGTGTGTGTGTGTGTAACAGAGTGGAGACTTTGAGCAAAATAAGTATTTTTCAAAGAATGTTCCATGCAATACTAGCTGCAGGGGAAGTTCCATACAATACTAGCTGCAAGGGATGCTGTGGGTGTGACATTGTACAAATGAGTTTCGTGGTCTCCTGAGCATAAGAAGCATTGATGGGAAAAGTGAGACAGGCTTTTTCTCCACAGGCCTGCAGGAGGCTTTAATGTGTTCACTTCTATGCTTTCCAAATACAAGGAACAGTGTTCTTTCTCCTGCCTGGTCGTTGGTTTCCAGGTCCTTCACTATGCCATCCAAGAGCTGGAAAAACGATGACAAGAGGAAGCCAGTCATTCGGTGCACCTGTCAGTCAGGGGCGTTAACACTCACTGAATTCTAAGCTCGGCCTTAGTTTCTGTGACTCCAACGGGTCTCTCTGAGAAATGAGGTCCTTTGAAACTGGGCAGCTTCAGGAGCAGCAGCTGGGATTCTTTACTGGAAATAGTATTATCACCCTTCAAAGGGAGTCACATGAGTCCATTGAACAAACCTTCTTCTATGGTTTCGCCTGGCACATTTGCCAAGCTGAGAGCTGTGAAACCCTCAGGCAATCAGAGAGCCCAGTAGACTTTGTGTGACACTCTGACCTGGCCCCTGCAGAGGTTCCCAAGGACAAGGGCAAGATCACAAGGCAACAAGAGAGAAACTGCAAAGTAACTCTGTAAGAGTTTGACAAAGATTAAAATCGTGAGGGAACCTTTGAAGGAAGCCAGAAGCATTGGTCAAGAGCAAGAGGAGTCACAGGGGTCAAAAGGTTGAGGGGTGGGGCTGCTGGATTTTTCCAGAGATTCTAGCTCATGAGTACAAATGCTTTATGAAGTGCTGAGGGCCTTTGGCTAGAAGGAGGGAGTGGTTTTTAAGGACATCAGGCTGGCTTGGACCGTCTGAATCAACTCATGGTAGGATCCCAGGATTTAATTAATTTAATGTAATTGATGATTAATTAGTTTAAAGATGCAGAGTTATGGTAGTCACAACTGGGCTGATCATAGGTAGGGACTCTTAACTCTCATCTTCCTATGCTGTTACCTGAGAGCATCTCTTTCTCCCAAGGTTCCCTCTCTCCAGCACAGCATTAGCTCATTTCTGTGTCAGTGCCTGGTGAAAAGCGACATAGCAAATGGGTAGTAGCTCCCAGGTGGGTTCTTCCCACCATGAGGCAACCCTCCCAGCCCCACCCCCACAGACCCATCTGCAGAAAGGGCTTGACTACAGAAGCAGAGTTTTAAACACCTGTCTCTTCTCAGCAGCTGAGCTGTCTTCCGTCAAGGGCTTCTCTCTGTGTTTGCAATGGCACAATTAAGTGTCTGAACAAATAACAGTTATTAAATGGGTAAATGTCTCCCTAGCACTAAGCAGGCTGAAGCC
Source organism: Mus musculus (assembly GCF_000001635.26). NCBI lineage: Eukaryota > Metazoa > Chordata > Mammalia > Rodentia > Muridae > Mus > Mus musculus. The sequence continues at coordinate 81,657,216 of NC_000077.6, read as the reverse complement.
TCCATCTACTGGCTGGACTCATTTGTTTATTTAGATTTTAGGGGACACTGGGATGTGAGGGTAATAACAGGAGACTTTTCACATGTCATTTTGGTTAGTTAAATAGAGAAAGGTCTCGGGCTGGCTTGAAGGGGGAAGGATAGGGAAACAGGCTGCTACAGGTATTTTTAGACCTTTCCTAACAAAAATCACTCTCACGCAAATACTGGGATCTCTTTCAGTGCTTCTCTTTGGACTATTAAAGCTGCAGAAATCACACAATAGAGCTGCCTTTCCACCCCTCACTGACAATCTTCTAATAAAAGGCTCCTGGACTGGAGTTTAATCTGAATAGATGGTTTTTCGGAGGTTTTTTTTTTTTTTTTAAATCCCTGTTAGGATAATTAGGAGAACATACTTGTAGAGTTTGCAAGCCTTTATCTTCCTTACCGCTGGGGAGCTGGAGAGCACATCCATCTTGTGGGGTTGGTCTAAGTGGAAAGCAGGTGGGGGAAAGAGGGGGTTTTGCAGGAGAAATGACTTTCTGTCAGTTGAAATGGATTTCTGTTCTTATGATAAATACAAAGCAATGCTTTATTTTTCTTTCAAAAAGGAAGAAAGAAAAATGTGTTGGCCTTGGTCAAGAGTGTCATTCTCTTATTTCAATTCCTTTTGCCTTCAGTGGTAAACGTTAAATATTAGCTGTGTAAGCTCATCAGCCATGGTGAACTGTTGTGGCTTGGAGTGAACAATCAGGTCCTTTCAAAACTTAGCACACTGTAACCACACCCCAACTTAGGAAGGTCTGTGGTGTAAAAGTGCTCATTGATGTCAGTTAGTCACACATACACACACATACACACATATACACACATACACATGTACCTATACACACCCATATACATGTCAAAGACACTTATATACACATATGCCTGTACACATATACTAGCATATACATATATACACATAAGCATGCATACCATTCCTACAGAGGACTCTAGTCTTTGGAGAACTCTGGATTGCAGGCACATCTCTCTCCCTACCGTGTATTCTGACGGCTGAGTATAGAAAGCAGATTAACCATTGTTATATAGTCACTAACAAGGTCAAGGAAGAAAAAGCAGGCTGTCATTGGGGCTCTAGTTCATTATTTAGAGGTTCCTCAAAGATCTGGAGATTCACTGTGAAATTAGTTTCCCAGCTCAGTGGCTGTGAAGCAGAAAAGTCAGTCACTCAAAGCCTTGGCTTCTAGTCCATTAGCAGACATGAGTGAGATTTTCATTCATTTATTGTCTTAGGTCCTTTTTCTGTTTCTAGAAGTTTCTTCTGATGGAAGAAGCTACTAATTAAGACCAGGAAAAGAAGACTTTTGAGTCCCCCCCACCCCCGTGTTAAAATATTGAACAAAGAACAGGGCTTCATTCTGATATCTCCCTGAACATGCGTATTTGTGTGGCTATACAGATGAGTATATTGGGCAACAATTCACAGTGTATTGGGAGCTTGTTCTGTAGGTGTTCTAGCTATTGGAGCAGGCCCTGCCCGTGCTGAGCAAAATCCTGCAACTGTGCAGAGATGCCTGCATGGTCTGCCTTCCACACCTTCCCTATAGACTGGCATGGGGAAGACAAACAGTTTGGGAGACCAGCTCCTTCTGTTTTTCCAAGCTTCATTATCTGTTTTGTTTTAGACACTAGTGATTTGATTTACATGGAAAAGTGAGACCCTTGTCCTCCAACCCTCTTCCAAAGAGCCGTCAGGTGTCCTCTCTTTATTAACGCTAGCTGGCCTGAGAGCAACAGCATCGTGAAGAAGAACTTAAAGATTACACCGCTTACTCATCTCTCCAGACCAATGGTTCTCAACCTTCCCAATGCTGTGACCCTTAAGTACAGTTCCTTGTGTTGTGGGTGACCTCCAACCATTAAATTATTTTTGTTGCAACTTCATAATTGTAATTTTGCCTCCGTTGTAAATTGTAATGTGAATATTTTGGGAGAAAGAAGTTTACCAAAAGGGTTGTGACCCACAGGTTGAGAACCCCTGCTCTAGACCATCTATCTGTCTCCCCCCGCCCATAAAGATCTCTGTGATGATGAGAACTTAGGAAAATTGATTTTATCTCTCTCATTCAACACAGCATCCAACAGCACCTGAAGTTATTGAGTGCTTACATATAAGGACTTGAGTTTGATATCTACTTGGTAATTAAGCTTAAATGTTAGTAGCCATATGTGACTGGGAGCTACCATCTTGCACTGTGAATATTCTGGGTAATTTCTAGAATTATTCTGACAGATAGTACCCATTCGATAAACAACTGTTACCTGACTGTTATAAAAACAACGTCCAGATACGACATTATGCTTGTTATATTTGTTATTATACGTTATACTTATATACACTGCTAATAGACCAGTTCCTTTGATATCCATTTGATATCATCCTATACATACAAATATGCTTATTGAATAGGATTGATGCTTAGAGATGATAAGCAACTTGAGAGGTCCCTTAGACATAAAATGTTAGGACTGGAGGTGGAATCCATAACCATTTGTCTCCAGGCTCCTCCCACACTTTACATGTGATCAGGATAAAACCTAAGAGATGGCTTTGACCACGCTTCACTACCTCCACTGCTCTGTTGGACTTCATTTTGTGTAACTTGTATTTTGATGGCAGGAAGCCCTTCTAATTTAACAAGTACAAAATTGCATGGTGGTATTTGATATTTTGTCAAGCTGCTCTTCTCAGATGTTCTAAGTCCCCTTTCTTAGAGTTAAGAATTTGTTTAAGTTGTCCTTGAGTATTTTGGTATCAATGTGTATTTAAAAAAAAAAAAAGATGTCTTAGAGGCACATGGCAGGCTTTTAGGTTTTTGTGTGTGAAGGATGATATTTGCTACCCTGTATAAATGTTCCAGAGCTATGTGCCCAGTAACAGGGAGGGAGTCATATGCACTGTCTGACGCTAGCCATGCAACTGATTCTACTGCCTGTTAGGCTTTGATCACCAAGATCCTCCCAGCCAAAGGTTTCCTTTCCTTTTGATAACTATGCAGGAAGTTGTGTTGTAGGTATTTTGAAAATGTATAGCTTTAACTGAGTCTTCTATCTACTCTGCATTTCTACTTGCATTAGCTTTATTTCTAGGTAATCAAATACTTCATTTCACAGCTATTGGAAGACATGATATATGGCAGATAGATAGATGATAGATAGATAGATAGATAGATAGATAGATAGATAGATAGATAGATGATAGGTAGATAAATGATAGATAGCAGGTGGGGAGATAGAGAGAGGGTTAAAGAGGGGGATTTGCATAGCACAAGCCAAATCATTAGTCGATGTCCTGGACTGGAAAATACAGAAAGGATAACATGTTCTGGGCAAACAGCACAATGTCAAAGTGAGGGCATGACCATGCAATGTGCTTTGCTGCTGCATGGGTCACTTTTTCTCTTCCACAAGAAGATTCAGGAAGAAGGAACATACGGAGAAGTTTTAAGAGCATCCTGCAGTACCAGGACCGACACCAGCTCTGATGGGAAAGGGTGCAGAACAGAGTTGCTCAGGCAGATCTCAAGGGCAGTGTACTGCTTGGCTTTCAGACTGAGATAACGGAGACCGGGCATAGGTTCTTCCAATGGATGCAATCCCTTGGCTAACCCGGTTAGAGTGTGCCTGACTCATTAACCTAGCTGTGCCACATCAGCATTGGGGAATCATTAAAGGAAGGATAGAAGCAGAACAACCAGGAATCGCCAAATCCATCAGGGAAGACAGACCGGGAGCCACTTCGTTTAGCAGGGTAGGGACATCTTTCATCCAGAAGAAGCATTCTTATCTAATCATCATACAGTTAGATATTGGTGGAAGGATATTTGGGGGCTAAAATAAATCTGTGGCTGATAGTAGAGATGTCATCATGATGTGAATAGGCAAACCCATGCAGCATACTGATTCTTTGGTCTGGTGCAATGGTTGAGTTGAGTTAAATTAGATTGCATCAAATCCCGCATAGTGATTCTTTAATTAGTGCAAAGTTCATATAGCAGTGTTGACTTAGGTAGCCTGCCTACAGCTCAAGACAAAAAAGAGCATAGTGGGATACTCAGACCCAGCTACTGATCCTTTCCTCTGAAATATCAGATCACCAAGAGGCAGTACATGAAATGTGCTGATAACCTAAGCCTCCCTTTTCATCTCGGGGTCCTGGATCAGAAGCAGCAGCAGCATTACCTAGGAGCATGTTTGAAGTGCAGCCTCTCAACCCCCACCTAGACATCCTGAGCCGGGATCTGAATTTTCAAAAAATTATCTACTTTTCAAGTTATGTATAGAAGTGTTATGTGCACATGTGAGGGTGTGTGCCTGAGGAGTGCAGAAGAGTGTGTCCAACTCCTCTGGAGCTGGAGTTATAGTTTGTTATAATCTGCATGGTGTAAGTGTTAGGAACTGAACTCTGGTCCTCTGCAAGAGCAGCAAGCATTCTCTCCAGCCCCCCAGGATTTGCAGTTTTTCCACACTCCCCAGGCACTGCTCTCAAACAGGTTACCAAGGGCATCTATGAGGCTATCTCAGGGTGTCCCAGCCACCTGATGATACACTCTTTGTGACATTTCCTGAGCATCTTCAGGAGATGAGGGCTATTCTGAGCATCACAGTGGTATGTAAAGGCAGGTCTGACCTTGTCTCTGTCTTGAAGGCATTTAAAATCCTGAATTGGGTGAAATGAAATGTGGATAAAGGCATGCAAAATAATGGTCAAAAACAAATAAATACCATCTGCTGGGACTGGCGTTTGCAGGAATGGTGGGTCGTGTTTGTTAGTTCAGAAATCAAGCAGCATTTAGGGGCTACAGACTCAGGTATGCAGGAGAGACCGAGGGCTGAAGAATGAGAGTCCCATGGTCTGCCTTCATCCCAACAGCCTCTCCTAGAGATGCTGCAGACCATTCGTCATTAATGACCACCCATCCCCCACTACCATGTGATGACTCCTTGTTTTTCTTCTCTCTTCCTCTCAGGGGAATCGGTCACTAGCTCTTGCAGCAGAGGTCTGACTGAGTGATGCCAGGTTCAAGGGCTGGCCTTTGGGTTGCATTTTGATGGATGGATACACTTCCATCCATCAAAGGGGACTTCTGAGCCACTGCTCGTACACTGCAAATTCCTTTTGCAGAAGGGGTTTTGATCTCACCTCCTAGGTGATTGCTCACTTTTCCTACACATGAACTGAGTAGATTCTTTATTTTGAGAGGTGGCTTGGCAGGTCGTTAGAGGCAGGTTATGGAGTCAGATGAAGTTGCAGGACCTTGAGAAAGCCTCTTTGCTCCTCTCTGTTTTCTTTCTCCTATCCATACAAACGGAATAGTAATTACTCCAGAGAAGTAAAATAAAATGGCTGTTAGATTGAAGTCAGCTATTGTTACTATATTCTCCCCGAATTCCTAAATTTCTGTGATAATAAGAATCTGCTGAGATCTTTAGAAAAATTTTTACATTTTATTTATTTGTCTGTGGGTGTGATTTGTTTGTGTGTATGTTTGTGTGTGAGGGAGTGCACTTACCATAGCAATGTGTAGAGTACAGAGGATGGATTTCAGTAGTCAGTAATTTCCTTCTATTGTGGGGATGTAATTCTAGTTGTAAAGACTTTGCAGCATGTGCCTTTACTGGCCATCTTACTGGCCCTGAGATATGTTTTAAGTACATTATTTCCAAAGAGCAACCCTTAGGAACTCTGATACTATGGGAAGGAGTCCTTAGAGTTGACATATTTAGCTAACAACAGTGATGATTCTTATTGTCAGGGAAGTGGAAGGATGCTGTCCCTGTGTGCATGGGTAAAGCAAATGGATGGAGTTATCTCCCATCTCTTTGTCCTGGGAATCAGCATCTATTCACTGTGTGAACTTCTCTGGGAGCCTCACACAAGCTGTAAGGTCACAAGGAAAAGCCCACTCTGGGCGAACAAGCCTGGGTCTCAATCCTGACTCAACCTCTCTTGGAGGTTGTGATGAACCCTGTGTAAATAAGATCTAATATCTTGTCACTCCCAGTCTGAGAAAGAAAATGGTACAAGCTGACTTGAGCCTCTCCGAAACCCAGAGAGCAGCAAGACAAAGCCAATAGGTTGCTTTCGTCTAGAAAGGATCCAGCCAGGGAGAGCATAGTCTAAAACTAATCAGCTCAGGTCTAGCAAATCACAAGACACTGAACAGTGGCTACTGTTGTGGTGAGTGTCCCAAGGTCTCTTATGTGTCATTCAAAGTCCAGGACATTTGAGTGATGAAAGCTCATGGTCCAGCCATTGAGAGAACTCCTGTGAGAGCCAGTGCCATGGCAGAAGCTGTTTGCTAGGGGCTCTGATTTGTGCTGAGGCCCAACAAGGCCCCTGAGAGTTAGTGTGGATCAGAGAGACTGCTGTGACAGGCTGAGAAACGCAAGCTGCTAAGCTTTGGGAGCACCCCACACACACAGGCTGGGTAGAGACTCTCTCTTGGGCTGTCCATTGTACCAATTGTCCAAGAATACCTAGTAGTTATAGTCTCCCCAAGCCCAGCAGATACGGCTTGCTTCTGAGTCATGTCACAGCAGAGGTTCCAGGCTGCCTCTGTTCATTTCAAGAAACCACTACGGTATTTCATGTGTCCTCATCTTAGAAATGTTGTCCAGTGGCATGCTGGGAAATTAAATTTCCAGGTGCTTGTAGAACTAAGCACAAGTAGCCAGCAAGGTACACTTAGAGTCAGAAAGGGCCTGAGTCATGTCCATGGGGTTTGACTCATAAGAAAAAGTAAGGCTTCTCTGTGCCAGTGGGATTCTCATGTTGTAGCTGTTGGACTCATCTGCTCACGGGGCTGCTTCTCCCTCTTTTATTCTTCTCCTCAGAAAATATCATCATCTAATATCCTGCTATGGCCAGAAAGTTATGCTTACCACAGATTCATACGGTAAAATCTAATCACTGCAGCGGTGGTATTAGGAAGGAGAGCCTTTGAGAAGCCATCGGTTCATAAGGGTGGAGCCAGCATCAATGGGCTAAGTGCTCTTATGTAAGATGCCTCCAAGGGCTCCTTCATCTGACTGTCACCTAAGGATACAGCCAAAGTTGGCCTTCTGTGAACCAGGAGGCAGACTTTTCTAAGCCCTGAATCTACCAGGACCTTGATCTTGGATCTAAAACTTCTCTGTTTCATTTCAAGAAACCACTACGGTATTTCATGTGTCCTCATCTCAGTAACCGTGTCCAAAGGCATTCTGGGAAATTAAATTTCCAGGTGCTTGTAGAACCAAGCACAAGTAGCCAGCAAGGTGCACTTAGAGCCAGAAAGGGCCTGAGTCATGTCCATGGGGTTTTCACAACACACAAATCCACAAGACCTGTTTTCCCTGCTCCAAGGGACCGCATAACAGGGTAGACAAATAGACATTTATCGTAGCAGTTACAGCTGCCTCCCTCCTGAGTGGTGGTCCTCCCGGCTTCTGCAGCTCTAAGAAAGAAATTTCTGCTTTTGAAGATCTCCTTGGATTGTGGTGCTTTGTTATCATGGATTGGATGAACTTTATTCTATTTCATGAGAATATATCACTTGTACCAGATACTAGGTTCCATCATGACACCACAACACAATATTCTGCGTGTTTCAGCCTCTTCACTGCTCCTCCCTCCCCCACTTCCGATGATCTCATCTTGCCTCTGAATAGACCCCATCTACCTTCATATCTCTGTTTAGAAAAATCTGTAGTTTCGTATATGGGGAGGGGAAGTACTACAATATTTGTGTTTCTGTGTCCGATTTCTTTCACTTACTGGGGTTTGCAGTCCCATATAATTTCCTAAAAATGACACAATTTCATTCTTCTTTATAACTGAGTAATACACCATCTTCAATGGAGCATAAGCTCAACTTATACTTGATACATAATGGAATTCAGTCATTGTGGGCTAAACAGCAAAGCAAGGAGAGAGGAGAGAGGAGAGAGGGAAGAGAATAGAGATCTAGACACATGACGTCTCTCTGAGTTAGACAAGAGCTGGAGCCCCAGACTGCAGCTCCTGGAACTAGTCTGCCTACAAAGAGAATTAAGAGAGAGGTCAAGGCCTTTGTCACATCAATGGTTCGGGACAGGACTCTTGCCCTATCATGACATCTAAGCAGAAGCTCAGGCACAGGGCTTTGTACTAAGAAATCACTTGAGCATCACAGGGTCATTGAGTCCCACCTGAGATCCTCACACTCCAGATGCCACCTGGTGATACACCTGCCCAGGGGGCAGCCAGATGACATGGCCAGGACCTCTAGCTTTACCAGCTATACCAGACGTGGCATCCTCAACTCAGTGTTGGCTCAGTGTAAGCAGCAGAGACAGCAGAGAGTGGGGTTCACTGGCCCTGCTTCGGAAGAGCCAGTGTGTATGAGCATCAGACGAGGATGTGTGCCTAACTGGCCTGAAACGGTGGCTCATCTCAAGCTAACAGAAACTCTGGGATGTCATGGCCTTTAACCAGAATCTACAGCACATCCCAGAGGACCATTTCTTGTGCCTCCTCAGAGAACACACAGACAGAACAGTGAGTAAGCAAACAGAACCAATCCCAGCTCACCTCTGGGAGGCCAACCTGAGCTTCATGCGGCTGCACACGACATAGCCAGGTGCAGAGCGTGTGTTAATCGCATGAATAGTTTCATTCGCTTGATGGCTTTGATTTGTGCTGTGGGGTGCTCCGTCAAGATTCCTTAAACACAAATTGATCTCTGCTAATTCATGCGTCACCGCTGAATATTTTGACACACGACACTTCCTCACATGGGAGAGTCAGTACAGGCTAGCATTCCGCAACATTCTGCGAACTCAGAATTCCTGTGTGAGCGCTGGCACTGGGAAACCTGTCTACACAACAATCTCATACCATTTCCCACCCTTCCTATGTCCCCCTTCTGCCCCAAATTTACATCCCTGTCTTCTTTTGGTTTTAACTCCTGTGCCCAGTTCTCTGCTCTCTCTAACCCTCTCCTGCCTGCTTTGTTTTCTTCTTTCTCCTGTTGAAAAAACCTGCTCCTTTTCTCCCCACCCTGTCACCGGCTGGCTGCATAGAGCCCTGCCCCCTCCCCTTTGGCTGACACCTTCTGCAGTCATCTCTCTGCCTCCCCCTTCTGCTCCCTTTCCTTCTCTGTGTGCTGTGATTTCTCCTTCTCCCACATGTGTGTCTCTGCCTCGTCTCTACACCCTGCTCAGCCAGGCTATGGTTGCAGAGCTGCTGGCCATGGTGTGCTGAGAGAGAGAGAGAGAGAGAGAGAGAGAGAGAGAGAGAGAGAGCGCTGCAGGATGCAGAGCTGAAATGTGATGGTTGAAACCCAGCCTCCTCTCAGCTGCCAGCACCGAGCAGTGTCCCCCGAAGGCCAGAAACACACAGTCAAAGCAGAAAGAGCACACACACCAAGTCCCCCCCACCCCACCAACCCCAAGCAGCCTCTACATGTAGACTGATAGAACCAGAGAAGCTCAAACTCATGCTTCAGCAAATTACCTTGGTGAGGCACTCTGAGCTGCAATTAGCATTTATCAGAATAAAGTATCTGTGGCATGAATGGATGGATCCATCAATAATGTAGTGCACAGAGCTGAGCCTCACATCAGCATGCATATGCTTGCTTACTAATGATCAATCATGGACCAACAAAAGTAGGCATAAATCTAAACCCGTAACAACAATTATAAGATAAATCTATAATGCATATACATCAAGGAAGCAAGACGCAATAATAGCAGCACCTCATCTGTTCCCATTGCTACCTAGGTTCCTAATCGGGTTGACAGCTGCAGTGAGCCTCCTCTTCCCTATGCAAATGTCTCCGTGTTTCCCACATGCTTCCCCTGCAGGTCCCTGGACTTATTCTGTGTGGAGAGTCCATTTCCATCGTCCCTTTGCCCACTTACTTCTTCTCTCAGCATTTAAGACCCAGCTCAAGTGTTACTCTGTTAGAAAACTTCGGCTGGCCTGTGCAGCAAATTTCTGGTACTGGGCTAGGTGTGGGTGGAAGAGACAGCCCTTGGGGACCGACAAATGTCCCTGTTCTCATGGGTCTAGCCAGATCTGCAAGCCCCGTAGTACACACCCGGCATCTTCACATTGCTACGTGACTTCCTTCTGGGTCTCCTGCTACACTGTGCTCACAAAAGTAGAAACTGTTCTAGAACAATCTGTGCGTAGTCAGTGCCAGATGATTTGATACATAAAATGATGAGGGGACTGGGTTCAGTTATGCCTGGAGAGTGACAGAGGTGAGGGTTTCCATCTCCTAACTCCTGCCAGCTCTACCTTCCCTGAGTGTAAGGGGCAACCTGGCCCTTGTTTTTACATGTTGTTCAAGCCTTACAGTGCCAGACTGTGGATGAAGGCCAGGGACTCTAATCACAAGAACCCTAACGATGCTGGCAGCTTTATGTTTTAGGCATTATTTATATTTTAGGCGTATGCGTGCTTTTGTTTTTACACAGTATTTAAAAGTGACAATTAGGGCTGGAGGGATGGCTCAAAGGTTAGAAGCACATTGCTCTTACAGAGGACCTGCATTTGCTTCTCAGCATTCATGCTGGGTGGCTCACAAACTCAAATGCTTTCTGCAGGCCTCTCAGGTGTCTGTGCAAACTCTCTCTCTTTCTCCCTCTCTCTCTTTCTCCCTCCCTCTCTCTCTCTCTCTCTCTCTCTCTCTCACACACACACACACACACACACACACACATGCACACATGCACATGCAAACGCACTCGTATACATGCATAAACAAAATATAAAATAAATATTCATTTTAAAAGTTATTCCTAAGTTAAGAGTTACAGAGTGAGCATGTGATCCAATATTAGCCTCTGTGTGATAAAGGCTGACATATGTTTGCTGTTTTCCCAGTATTATGAGTATATAACATTATGACAATAACATGACCATTTTTGAAGTCCAAAAGTGATGTATATTCCCAATTCTAACAAACTTCCTGGATTGTCTTAACTTTATCAGCACAGAGGAATTCTGAAACACAGCAGCAGGTCGTGGCCACACACCAGCAAGAACTAGACCACAGGTCAGAACCGACATCCTTGGCATGGGTATTTCATATCAGTAAATGCACAATGTTTCCTAGGGAGTATAGGACCAGGATTCCCAAAAGTCTCAGAGAAAGGACTGGAACCAGGCAACAACCCGGTGTTCTTGCCACCAAAGTATCTGGCGCACCTCTTCCTTTTTGTTTAGATCATGAACTGTAAAGAAACAAAGATCTAGGGGTTATTGTGTGTTGTGGTTTGTAGCATTTTTATCTGCTTTAAAAAATCAAACCAGGAGCTGGGGAGACGACTTACCTGCTAAATGCATGTACTGTGCTTCTAGAAGACCAGAGTTCAGGTCTCTGCACTTACGTCTGGCAGCTCACAACCACCTGTAAACACCAGCTCCAGGGAATCTGATGCCCTCTTCTGGTCTGCTTGGGCAACTGCGTGCCCATGCACATATCCACACAGACACACCCACATCCACAGAATTAAAAAGAAATCTTAAAAACTAACAAAAAGGAAACTACATAACTTTCTTATGCATGGCAGTACAACTCTCTGAAAAATACTCCTGGAGGGTTGGGGGAGGGGAACAGAGGCAGTTGTGGTGATGCAATCACAGAACTTGGGACATGAAGGTAGAAAGGTCAAGGATGGTTAAGGCCACCCTTGGCCATACATCAAATTTGAGGCCAGTCTAGGCTACATGAGACCCTGTCTCAAAAAATAATGCTAAGTAAAATAAATAAATAAGTAAATAAATAAATAAATAAATAAAATACCATGTGTGAAATTATACAAAAGAACGTCACATTATCATCATTATCACCATCAGCATCATCACCATCACCACCATCATCATCACCACCATCATCATCACCACCATCCCCATCATCTGGAATCCTACCTCAGCACCTAGAGATAATTTCATTAACACTTTGGAGCTTGAGCCCTAAAGCACCTTTCATGAACAAATATATATTCATATTTAAATATGTATATATGTGTGTGCTGTGTGTACATACATATATGTGTATGTATATATACATACACACATAGGTATATATAATTATTTTGTACAAATCAAATGATAAACTGCATTAACTGCTTAACACAGCCTCCCAGACAGCAGCAGTCAGGGAAGACCGTCTGTCCAATGCCTCATTTCCCTGTCACTGGATAAGGTGACTGTCGGCTGGTACAAGTAGGTTGGAATTCTAAGCACACCATGCGGGTGTTTTTGTTTATTGTGTCAAAGGCTACAGATAGAACAGAAATGCCACCTCTGCCCCAGATCTTGCTCTGAGCCTTGTGAGATGCATGGTACGTCATGAATCCCTGGCAGCTTAGACATTGTGGCTCTAGATCTCATTTTGGAGATTCTGAAAGCAGGTGTGTGGATGTGGGATCGCCAGAGAGCACTGAGCTGGGAGGGAGGGGTACAAGAGACAAGTGGGAACAACGTGTTCCCGGAGCCACAGTGAACACAAACCCCGGATGGGACCACTTTGTCTCCTGTCACACGGCCCAGCCCACATGGCTCAGAGCTAAACCATGGCAGGAGTGTTTTCCTAAGCCTCTGTGGTTTTCAAAGACAGAGCTTCTTTTTCCTCTAAATGAGAAACATAAGGTATTGCACAGGCACCCAAAACATCTGTGAATTCAAAACACTGGTTGTGACAGTTTTCAGATTTGAGCTTCCAAATATTTTCTTCTGAGTGGCAGCCCATAAATGCCTACTTCTTGGGTAGAGTATGATTAATCACCATATTTTGACCACCATGGATGCAAATTCATTATCACCTCTCTCACGCAATTGGGCTGCTTCTCAAACAGCTCCCCTCCTCCTCCCCTCTCTCCACTCCTCAAGATGAAATTACATGTCCTGGTATTATCAATGAGAAAAGTAAGTCTGGACCATGTGGAATGGAGTGAGGTCACCCTTTCCCAGAAGCAATTCTAAGGGAAAATCACGGTGCAGTAAAGAAAGGGCATGGGGCTCTGAAGACCAGCTATAACTATTGGGCTGTTGGGTTCCTGGTGGTGAGCTCTGCATGGACCCCCATGCTCTATGGGTGCAGGGTGACAAGGAGGCTTCTATATTGGAGAGTGCTGCCTCATGACAGACCCAGCAAGACAGCCTGGCTACTCCCACTGTTTCTGCACACCTCAGCATGCCCTGGGTTTGCTCATGCATTCCTATGAAGATGGACTGACAGATGGATGTCATGGCCTACATCAGTGTGACTTCCTCCTGAGAGCAGTGCGTTCTGCCTTCAGCCTTTGTCTCTCCCTTCTTCTCTACCCGTGATGAGGAGAGCAGGCTCATGGACAGCAAAGTTATGACATCAATCTAAACCCATGACATCACTCATCTCACTACTCATCCGTTTCTACTTTAAGCACCCAAATGGTCTAACCTCTCAGGTCCCCCTACTCTCAGAGTAGGGGTCACATCTCTGTCACTCTTGCTGCCTGATGCTAGAGATGAGGTCCAGGCTTCCAGATCAGCTTCATGTAAAGTTCTCTTGTCTCTCTGTGCCTCGGTTACACCACCTGTGAGAAGACATCACAACATCCTCTCCCTTCCTTTAATATTTTTATCTGAACATGTGGGAACAATGAAAAGTGTTAAGCACCATTGGCGATGTGAAAAGCTGTCTGTCACTGTGAGCTTCTGTCACTGCTTTTACTTGCCATCATCATTTTGGTCAGTTAGGGCTTAATAAGAGAGGCAGAGCCAATGGAAGACAGATCGATATATAGGTAATAGATCTGATATAATAAGCCGGCTTATGCAGCTGTGAGGGTTGACTGCAGACACCTGGACAGTATGAAGTAGGTGGTGAAGAAGGTATTATCTATTGCCTACTCTCTCTCTCTCTCTCTCTCTCTCTCTCTCTCTCTCTCTCTCTCTCACACACACACACACACACACACACACACACACACACACACACACAAGATCCTTTAGGATAAATGGAGCTTGTCGAAAGTGGGAGAAGCTAAGAAGGGAGGGAGGAGGTTGACACCAGGGACTGTGCAGTGTTGGTGGTTGTTTGGAATCTCTGAGTTGAGTGCTTCTTTCAAAGCACTCAATCAATTCTGGTCCACATGATCAAGTCTGACCCACCCTTGGCATCTCTCCCTATTTGAATTTAGGATCGGCCAATGAAGGATTCAGTTGTGTCTCAAAATCTCTCCCCAGCACTCCCTGGATTATAGTTTCATTGAGTCATTTCTAGGCTAGGAGAGTCTGACAGCCAGTGGCTGCTTCTCCTCATCTGAACAGAGCTTACTCAGACTCCAGGACCCAGCTGGACTGTAACTTCTCTCAGGAGGCCTCCTAAACACCCAGGTTGGTTTCAGTGCCCTTCTCTGATCTTGCCTGTCTTGCCACGGTATGTTTTTCCAATCTGACTGTGAACTAGGGTGATGGTCCATCTTCGTATTCCAAAGCTTGCTGAGTGGGTATCACTAAAGGGCTTTACTCCACCTCTGATAAAGAACACTGACCTCTGGACTGTCACCAAGGCCAGACAGAATCTTTGACTTTCTCTGCCTCTCACTTAGGAAGCAAAGATCCAAATACCATGGTGGCGACTGGGCTTCAAGGGAACCTTGACAGTGCTGTTTTGGAGGAGTGTGTTCCTCTGTGTTAGGGGATTGGTGGTTGGAGATCTGGGGGTGGGGGTGGGGGTGGGGTGTGTTACAAATATGAGCACAATGAGATGTTAGTTCAAAGAGTACTTGTCCTAAGGAAAAAAATGGGATGGATGAAATTGTTATTAGCATATATTTTTATCACCAGAATTAGAAACAAAGTGGAATAGCACCAATTGGCTTTACCCACAAGCACAGGTACTGATCAGGGAGGACCTTCATGCCAACATGTGCTGATGGACCGGAAGCTGTTGTCCTTTGGAAGAGCCCCATAGGGAAAAAATGACAAACATCAAATCAGATGCAAATGAGCATGAGAACATATCACAACACACTGTCAATATTAAGATCGCTGACAACTGTGGCAAATGGCATACCCAGTAACGTAAGACTGTTTTCTGTTAATTAGCTGCTTGACTCCCCATCTAGAATTCATGTTTTTCCATATATGTGGGGGCGGTATGCTCTGAGATTGCTTCTTCATGGGACCATTTGATGGCATAATTTTTACAGGGAGTGAGCAAAAATGTAATTCAGCCATCTCGTCTGGCATGAGTGGTCAAGAAGGTTTTTATTGGGAATCAGGCTGCATCAAACAAAGACTTGAACTCTGTTTGCAGTACTGTTCTGTGGCTGGATCTTGAGAACTTAGGAGTTGTGATCAATTCTATTGGAAAAAACTCCATTAGAAAAATGAATAACTTGCATGGTATGTAAGATACAAATGTATCCCCATACACCTTTCTTGACTGGTCATTTATAAAAACTGAATTGCCCAAGTACAACTGCCCAGGACAGGATTAGGGCATTATGCCACAGACTAGATCTGGCTTGATGCTATTGTCTCTTCTGTTACCCTCGCCATTCTGCACTGGGAGCTTAGGAGTCATTCATATTAGAATGGGACCTGGGCACTGTTATTCTTAAGACCTCACATATTCATAAGAGTATGTGTGTGAGTGTATATGAGAGTGTGAGTGTGTGTGACTGTGACACACAGTAGGAATATTCCAAGAAGTCATTTCTATGCTGAAACAGCTAACAGTAACTATTCATACACAGAGATGGCTATAATGTGCAGAGCTGTGTCCCTATCTCATTGAGCCCAAAGTAGCTGTTCCAAAGTACAACCTCCCATAGGCAGGTGTTCATATGGTCCAAACCACTGTCCACTCGACACAAAAGGAAGAATCAGAGTGGATAAATCAGGCTGCAAAGAGACAACAGTCACCAAAATATTTTGAAATTTTATCACTCTATAGGGCCTCTTAGCTAGGGCTTTCCAGAGCTGAGGAAAAGGGCTATGCAAGTGGGAGATCCCCATGGCCACCTGAAATGACACACACACACACACACACACACACACACACACACACACTACAGGACCACATTTCTCCAGCTAAACCTCAGAAATAAAGCCTGTCTCTGTCTGTAAAGTGAGGATAATTATGTACTGTTGGAAGCATTAAGCAAAACAATGTCTGTAAAAGCATTTATTAAAGGTGCTTGGGCCACTTTGAGGATCAGAAAATGTCAGCCGTTATTAAATGTCAGCCTGTCCATGTGCACAGTGAAGCTCCTCCTGTACTGTCCCTAACCCCCAACACAGTGGTGACATCTTCGCCAAGCTGTTGGCACACTTGTCACTCTTCTAGGAGAGGGTACTGTGTGTGTGTACATGCATGTGTGAGTGTGTATGAGTGTGTGTGAGTGTGTGAGTGTGATTGTGTGTATGTGCATGTGAGTTTGTGTGTGAGTGTATATGAGAGTGTGTGAGTGTGTATGACTGTGTATGTGTAACTGTGTTGTGCATGTATGAATGTGTAAATGTGAATGTGTGAGTGTATATGATTGTGTTGTACATGCGTGAGTGTGTGTGTGTGTGTGACTGTGTTGTACATGCGTGAGTGTGTGTGTGTATGTGTGAATGTGTTGTGCATGTATGAATGTGTGAGTGTGTGTGAGTGTGTTGTTCATGTATGAATGTGTGAGTGTGTGAGAGAGAGAGTATGTGCGTGTTTATGTGTGTACAGTGTACACATGTTCAGGTACACCTGTGAGGACAATCTAGGATGCTAGAAGGTCATCCTCAGGGATGCCATCACCTTATTTTAGACTCTAACTGGAACTGGCTGAGCAGACTAGGTTGGCTGGCCCAGGGACTCATCTTTCCCTGCCTCCCCGGAGCTGACGAGCTCACACTACCTTACCCAGGTTTTCACATGGACACTGGGAATCAAACTCAGGTCCTCTTGATTGCACAACGAGCACTTTACTCACAGGGCTCATCATCCCCTCTACTGTGGGAAATCTGGAGTTTCCTACAGATAATTCGAAAGGACTTTTTACAACCATTGACTAGCGCCCATTTCATTTTATAAGTGGAAATGCCAAGGCCCACAATAATATCTTTCAAATCACATGACTAGCAATAAACATCTGAGATTCATCAATTAATGATATTAAAAACTAATTGGTTCAGGGAATGGATGTAAATGTATGGCTGCCGGCGGTTATGGGCGAAGGATTTTGGCTCACTGTCAGAGGTACAGGCAGGCCTGAGTTGGAAGCCCAGTTCAGCCGTGTTTCAGCTGAGGCTCATGGAGACTTCTTAACCTTTTCAACTCTCAGTTTGTTTATAATATGTGCCCTACAGGATAACATCAAGAGAATTAAGGGAAGAACATGCATCTTTTTTAATTTCCCAAGGCTGCTATAACAAAGTACCAGAGACTGGGCAGTAGAATTGAACATCAAGGTTTTGGCAGGGAGGACCATCTTTCTCCTTTATTCAGCTACATGTGTTCCCTCACGTGGCTCTAGCCTAATGTTTTATTAACAGGACCCTGTCCTAATACCCACACTAAGCTAAGGGTCCAGAGTCACCTCCAGATATAGTAATATTGTGAAGTACTGAGTATTCAACACCTGAATCTGGAGTCATGTGACTAAGCCCCAAACAAAGTGCACTATGCATACTTAACACCTCCTGTCAACATATCCTAACTTGCCCCAAAGAGGACAGAGATTAGGAGCAAAACAAGTTAAATCTGGGTAAAGGTGTTTCCTAAAAGGCAGGTTACAAGATCCTGCAGGCTCTGTTACTATCAGGCTTGTGGCTTGGCCCTCAACCTTAGGGCAGGATCTTTGCCTACACTATTTAGTACAGTGGCTACAGCCTTGTTTAGGTAGGAAGGGGGAGGAAGGAAGGAGGGAGAGGGGAGTGAAAGGATGCTGTATACATGTATACCTTGGAGGGCGGAAGAGAGAGAGTTATTGTTACAGAGGGTTTCGAGCCTCCTAACGTGGGTGCTGGAAACTGAACTCAGTTCCCCTGGAAAGAGCTCTCCAGGGTCTCTCTCCTTGTGTCTTTAAGTATTCAAAGTGTGCTTGATATGAGCCAAACTATGACTTAGATAAAAGAATACACACCAGGTTTTGAAGGTGAAGTATGAAATAATGTAAAATATCTTAACATTGATATCATCATGTTAAAATTATCATTTTGTTGAAACACTATATAGGAATCAAATATAATATGCAAAAATCCCCTTTGTTCCTATTTTAATGTGGCTACTAGAAAAATTAAATTTGTATATAGCTCTGAGAAATTTTCAACTGTAAGTAGTGCCTGAGAGGGTGTTCGGGTGATATTTGAAGATACCAGTATTTCTTGAGCTTGGCTTATCCTCACAGACACTTGAGGCATGGCATTGTCTTGAATACAGATTTCCAGCATCCTCTCTTGGAGCCTGAGTTGAGATAGGTTTGAATATCCGTATTTCTGGAGCTGCGCCTGCGCCAGCATCTCTGACACTATGCCTGCATTATCCTCTTCAGCGCCCATGTCAGACTCACATAAACATAGTAATTTTGCAGATGAAGAAACAAGAGTTTGGGAAGATTAGACACATGGCCCAAAGTCTGTCACTTAGTAACAGAGATGGGAGTAGAGCTGATCCCAGAGCTCCCCAACTGGACAGCACCCAAGGCTACTCTGATAACCCCCCTTCCACAAATGTCTAGTCTCCTACTGGAAGGCTGGAGGCCTCCTGTGCTGGGTTGTAGCCTGGGCCCACCACTGGGCAGCGCTGTGAATTAGGCACTTAGGGTTCTCAGAGGCTCTCTGCTGAATGCTGCTGTACCAGCGCTCCTCTGGTGTGGATGCTGGGTCAAGACTAAGAATAACATCTAGTTCTCATGTAGCATCATACATGGAAGACTTTGATGAGCATCTCTCCTGAATTCCCATGACCCAGATGCAAAGCTGAAGTGCGAAGCAGGCAGATAATTGGCCAAAAAAAAAAAAAAAATGAAAACTGAAGTTGAGACTGAAATCCAGGTCTTCCCTGTGAGGAAACGCAGAGCTTTTCTCCTATTTCTGTGCTTTTCAAACTCCTCTTGGCAGTGACACTCTGTCAACAAACCATACATGGAAACCTAAAATATAATTGAGCGATGGGAGACTTGGGCTGACTGAAGTGGGAATGGGCTGCCTAGGGCCACTCCCCCCTCATCCTCCTCATCTTCTGCCCTGTAACAGCCAGCATCAGAGTTCATCCTCACAGACGCTACCACACAGTCCTAATGCATGCCGGACATGTACCAGAAATCTCTCCATACGTGAAACCCTTGAGACCAACCATACAGCAAACTTCGGTGCCATCACCGAATCATCATGTACATTTGACATATAGGGAAACTGAGGCAAGGAACAACCTAGCAGCTCATCCCAGACCCTCCAGTGATGACAAAAGCTTAGATTGGATATAGGCTGTGTGATTCCACTGCAGTCCCCAAGGAAGAAGTGGGCTATCCATCCACAGAGGAAAATAGTAGGCAGGACACACTGGGCTAACCGGCCATGCTAGGAAGCCTATCACACAGCATGGTGACAGGGAGGGAGTGAATGGGGAGAGCGGGCGTGGGGTGGGGGGAGGGGTGGCTGGTGGCTATGCTAAAAGACAGGTGCTCCTAGGCCTGAGGGATAGGAAGAAGCCAGCCTTATAAGGAGCCTAGGGGGCCTTCTGGGAAAAACAAGCATCAGCTATAAATCTTGACTCCAGGAAATCCCAGTATCTTGAGGAAGAGCAGAGATCTCAGAACTGTAATGCAGTCAGTCAGAGAAGAGAGGACTTGCTGGTCCAGGCCATCAGAGGCCTGAGGAGGGGCGCACTGAGTGCACTTCTCAGGCTGCAGGGAGCCTCTGGAGGGTTGTCAGCAGGAAATGCCACGCTCCGCTTTCATTTTATTTTTAGACTCCTTTGCAGTGCGGGAAGGACATTTTCTCTAACAATTGGACACCTCCAGCATCCACCACAAAAAAAAAAAAGGAATTTTGATCTGAACCTCACATTCTATAGAGAAATTAATTCAAAGTGCATCATAGATGTAAACGTAAGATGCTAACCCAGGAAGCCTGTTGGAAAGAAAAGGGAACGTCTTAGATACCCGTGGTGAGGCAAAGAGTTCTTATACACGACTCAAAGTGCGCTCTCTATCAAAGAAAACACGAATGGATTGAGTTTCATCAAGGCTGAAAACTCTGCTCAGCGTAAGACCTTGTTAAGTGGACGAAAAGGGTGAGAGCAGATTGTGAGGGAAAGAAATGTCGGCAAAGAGCCTACCAAGTATGTACAGCCAGGATGTCGGGGAAGAGTCCTGCTTGGGGGGGGGGGTGGAAAGAAGGCTAAGAAGCCTGGAGCTGAAAGAGGGCTTCCCCAGAATCTGCTGGGGAGAGGCAGGTGCCTGGAGTGGACAGGCAATGGGGAGACAGGATAGAGTCAAGATTTACCGTGAAGGCACATCCACCATTGGATGGGATACAGGCCGTGAAGAAGAGAGAAGATCTGAGGATAATTCCTGGTGTGGCGCTAAGTTCATGGGAGGCCACTAGGCTGGCGCACGAGACTGGACAGCAAGGGAGGGCAAAACAGGGAACACGCACAGCTGTCGGCCAGGAGGGATGCCAAGACATGAGAGGACCACGTCCCCAGTGTCACTTAGGGTGATTGAAACCCATGCCAACCAGGGCTGAACTCTGTTATTGGGCCTCCTCACAAGCCTGGGTGCTGTGGTTTTCTGTCATATCTTCATTTATCATCTTTATCATTTTTTTAATGCTAGCACAGTTCTTCGGTTAATTAGGCCCAAAGGGAGTCTAGAGCCTCATCCCACTCCCTTCAGCTAAACAGCTACCCTCCCTACCCTCTTTCCCTTCCCACCCTGTCATCCCATGTCCCAGTGTCTGAGACCTCTTCTATGACAATTAAGGAGTCACCTAATTGAAATGGCTTCCATTTTCTTTAGGAACCTTGTTCCCCACTATACTTCTGTAGTCGCCCTCTTTACTCTCTTTGCATGCCTAGAGCGTGCCAAGCCCCGCACTCAGTACCCATTTCACAGATGACTATACTCAGCCTCAGAGAGGTTAAATAACTTGGCTCAAGCCAAGTAGCATGGCAGATTTTACACGTTAAGTTCTGGTCACCTGGTGCGAAGATTCCTCACTGTTAAGGTCTTTCTGCTTACCAGGCCTTTTTTTCTGGCCTGCTCAGAGGATCCCTTGATTCTTGGCTTTGAGGACCAGTTTGTCACCTGTCTCTGACTCTCTGACTCCTGAAAGCTCATGTCTCCTTGGGCCTCCACTAGTTCGGCTGTACCTGCTTATGGAATCCACTAATACTCCAGAATATAAAATAACTTACCCAAGAAACTGATGGAGTATAGATCTGTTCTCAGGCCTCAATGGGTTTAAACCTTATAGGAAAAAAACAAAAATCAAAAACAACCTACCATTTCTCTGCAGCAGCATCTGCCACTCACCCAAGAGTGTGGAGGCTTGCAAGAGACTTGTCCTGATTCCCTTGGTTGCTCTGTGTGCTGGGGATCCTGGCTATACCAAGATGGACATCAATATTTCCCGAGTTAGGGGAGAGTCAGAACACATGTTGTCAGCCTACTGGTAGACCTCCACCAAAGAAGCAGATGTATGGCTCACATAAGCCTCCACCTCAACCGTCACCAGCCACTCTGTAGTGCATGCAACTCATCCCTAGATCTCAGTGTTCACTTTTGATACCAAGGTGATAAGAGTTCAGGCCACACAGAACTATGTGGGATGAGTGAGTGGAATATGAAGGCAAATGAGCAGCACCTGCCGCGCAGGAAAGGGGTGACTTCATAGCTGCTTTCTGACGATGCTGTTACTCCATATAAGCCACCTTGACAGATCATCTGTCACCGCAGGAGGCTGGACTTGATGCACCTGCTTTTCCCCCTCCACCTTCCCAGGGCCTCGGCTCTAGGATCCTGGAGAGAAACCAAGTGTCTCTGCCCTGTCAGTATGAAGCTTTGAGACCACAGACACCACGGAAGGGTTATTCATTCCGAACACGAGACAAAAGCCTGAGCTGGCTTTGTATCTAAGCGAACTGATTAAGCTGCGCGTTAGCTGGGGATAAAGCTTCTTACCGAATAACTAGACATTTGCTGAGCCAGGATGATAAATTCATTCTTAATGCATTGATAATAAAAAGCGATTCCCCTCTATCCCACCGCCCTTTATTTTGAGTTTTCACCGGCTTAGAGGCAGTCTCTGTGTTGAACACCGCCATCTAGAGGACATCTGCAGAATCGCAGCCTGAGCAGAAGCGATTTATTTATTTATTTATTTATTTATTTACTTATTTACTTACTTACTTATTTATTTATTTAAAGGAACATCAGAACTTAACACAATTCATAAGAGGCTCAAAGACACCCTGGGAAGCCAAATGTGTTTACAAAAATGACTGCCAGTAGTTACTTATTACCCTGAGAATGGCATGCTTCTTACTGCATAGCCTCTATACGGCTAGATTGTTCCTCAGACAGCTGTTAGACGGGGTTTGGAGTCCACTCATCTTGGGCTCACTGAAGCATTGTGTGTGTGTGTGTGTGTGTGTGTGTGTACGTGTACACGCGTGTGCATGCGCATGTATGTACTGAGGCACCTACTCTGTGCTAAGTGCCACACTAGAAATTTGGGGCCTAGAGAGCAATGCATAGCCCTAAGTTTAAAATGTCCATACATGAATAAGGAAAAGAAGAACAAGAGCACAATGATTTAAGGAGCGAGGTAAGTCAGAGCAACCTAGATATCCATCCTACGGGAGAGCCCCAGTTTAGTGGGGCTGAGAAGGATGGAGGAAGAGAGAGGCTAGCATCCCACCAGCATTTCCCATCCATCTAGATACCATGCGGGATCTCACTCTGTGAGCTTAGGGCATGTTTCCCATCTCACATGAGGATGTGGAGGCTCAGAGAGGTTGAGCTCCTTGACCAGTGCAGCACAGCCGAAAGGGCAAAAGGCCAGAATTTCACCACAGACCCGTGTGCCTCGCACATGCGTCTTGTAATCCCAGGCTGTCTGCTGAGCGGGAAAACCACGCAGACAAGAAATAGGATCTTGAATTACCTCAGTGGTAAAACGTGTTTATCCCCAGGAGGTGAATCTGATTTTCAGAAATAGTCAAAAATCTTTCTGAGGCAAGTCATCCTGTGGATAATGGGATTTAAGGGGTTTTTTATTTATTTATTTTTAAAATGTGAATCTAAAGCCGGGCATGATGGCGCACGCCTTTAATTCCAGCACTCGGGAGGCATAGGCAGGCAGATTTCTGAGTTCAAGGCCAGCCTGGTCTACAAAGTGAGTTCCTGGACAGACAGGGCTACACAGAGAAACCCTGTCTCAAAAAAAAAAAAAAAAAAAAAAAAAAACAAACAAAAAAAAAAAACAAAAAACAAAAAAAGTGAATCTAAGATATGAAAATTAGGTTTTGGCCAACTCCTGATAAACCAGCTATACTGGCTAGTTTTGTGTCAACTTGACACAGCTGGAGTTACCACAGAGAAAGGAGCTTCAGTTGAGGAAATGCCTCCATGAGATCCAGCTGTAAGGCATTTTCTCAATTAGTGATCAAGGGGAGGAGGTCCCCTTGTGGGTGGAACCATCTCTGGGCTGGTAGTCTTGGTTCTATAAGAAAGCAGGCTGAGCAAGCCAGTGGAAACAAGCCATTAAGTAACATCCCTCCATGGCCTCTGCATCAGCTCCTGCTTCCTGACCTGCTTGAGTTCCAGTCCTGACTTCCTTTGGTGATGAACAGCAATGTGGAAAATGTAAGCTGAATAAACCTTTTTCTCCCCAACTGCTTCTTGGTCATGATGTTTGTGCAGGAATAGAAACCCTGACTAAGACACCAGCCAACAGTTTGTTGTGCTGTTATTGGTGGTAGTGGTTGTGAGGGTGTGTATGTGTGGTTGTTGTTGTTGTTGTCTTGAAACAATCTTGCCATGTATCCTAGGACACTCCTGTCTTGGTCCCCTGAGTGCTGGGGTTACAGGTACGCAGCACCATGTCCCATGCTGAAAGAGCCAGTAAGCAGGGGAGGGTGGCCACCCCAGCAGAGGAGCTGTGGACAAGGACCATGCCCTGTAGGATGTCTCATTCCTGAGTGTGTGTGTGAGAGAGAGAGGGACACTGTGTTTCTCAGGCTCAGACAGGAGCTTGTTCACAATGTTCACAGCCACCCCCAAAGTCTCCTTGGTTCTCATCTCCACCAAGAGTGGCTCTTCCCCACTTTAGAATGAGGAAACAGGCTTCCGATGAGTGGATCACTCAGGGGGGCAGCAGTAAAGCCAGTGGGGGGGGGGCATTCCTGGGCACCTCATCCTCATGGATTTCCCAGGAGGGAGATTATGGAATAAGAGGATTGATTTTGCCATCCGGGAGACACACACAGAGGTTCATGCCCACAGTGGAAGTGAAAGGCCGTGTAGGATGCTGGAAGACAAGATGCAATCCTGGAAGACTTCCTGTAAGAGGTATTGATGTGATCCACCTGAGAGAAGGAGAGGATCAGAAGGAACCATTCACTCTTACCACCACTGGCATCCCTCTGTCTACCTGGAAAGAATAATTAGCATTGTAAACGAAACTTGAGAGTAGGGATTGATTTATTTTTTAATGTGTATCCCATCTGGATGTACTATTTGCATATCAAGGTAACGAGCCAGGACCTGTCCCTCTAGGCAGCCTAGATGTAGATCTTCAAGTGGCAAAAACCCATCTGAGCATGAAATCCAGGCCCCCCATGCCTGGTGACTAGCCTTGAGGTGAAGCCCAGTTGTTCAAACCAACATGCATGTGGCCTAGTAGGCAGAAAGTAGGTACCCTCCTTCCAGGGACCAGCTATAAGGTGCCCAAGGGTAAGTCACTATCACTGTTTCCAACCTGAGGATCTTCCTAGCTGACACATGCAGAGATAGCAGTAATGTTGCTAGTAAGGGTGAAGAACAACAAAATGTCCTTGGAAACCACCATGCTGTGTCTGCCTGCCCCTTACCCGTACACTGACTGACTGGGTGATTCAGGGGATAACTGCAGAAGCCCTGGGGGAGGGCCTGGAGAGATGGCTCAGTAGCTACTGCCACATTACTGCTCTTGCAGAGGGCCCACAAACACCGGTGACTCCACCTCCACAAGATCTGGTGCCCTCTGCTGGCCTCTAATGACACCTGCACACGCGTGCACATAGCCACATACATAGGTAATTAAAATATATATTTACTCTGGGGAAAGAAGTGAGTTCTCTGAGAAGCTCTGGGTGGTCAGAGGGTGGGATGAGGGCAGCCATGAGGTGTGATGACTCTACCAGGGTAAGTGGACCAGCTCATGGAGGGCAGGCACACTACCTAGAGGGTGGGCATGCTATCCAAGAGGGTAGGCACAACACTAGGTGGTAAAAGGAACTTGTTCAGAGCTCTCTGAAGGAAATCCATACCATCCTATCTATATGAGGAGAACAGAATAGAAGGAGCCAGACTAAAGATAGTCATTCAGGGCCAAGCACTGTTGGAGTTTCTAAAAATCACTGCCTTGTGTTGAGGGATGGGGTGCAGTTATCAGAATCTCAATTTTAC
Source organism: Mus musculus (assembly GCF_000001635.26). Lineage (NCBI taxonomy): Eukaryota > Metazoa > Chordata > Mammalia > Rodentia > Muridae > Mus > Mus musculus. Next base: position 81,631,549 of record NC_000077.6, on the reverse strand, counting down.
CAAAAAGCTCAAGTTCAAGTGACTGGCCTAGGGTCACAGTGAAATAGTGTGATAAGAAACACACACACACACACACACACACACACACACACACACACACACACCCTCCATGACCCTCTCATGCCGCCACAGCTAGTACCACATGGAAGACTCTTACACAATACCAAGTTCAGCTGCCAACACAAGGCTCAACTTCTGGCCCCCAGCTCCTCCAACACTGAGGCAACACTTCCCTGAAGAGTTCACCTCAGGTGATAATGGTTTTCTCTTAATCACTACAGTTGTCTCAGACGCAGCCAACCAGCATCATCGCCAGTATCACCGACAACATCATCCCAGTGAAGCAAAGCTTTCGTGTCAGTGATCCTGGTCTCTTGTTATTCTCCAGCCTCAACTGACCAGAATGACAGATTCTCGAAGATTCTAAAGGGACTCTCAAAACTTCCTCAGAAAACTACAAGACAGGCCTCATCCTCTGCACTGCTCTTGGATTGTCTTCCAATCTCCCACAAGACTTCACACTGAGCTCTGAACACTTGATGGTTTTCCTAGCCCAAAGTTCACAGGCTACCACAAAACTCCTAAAAACACGGGGCCTGGTCTGTCACAGTAACCTGGTACCAATTTCTGTCTTAGTTAAAGTCTCCATTGCTGTGATAAAACACCATGACCTTCTCCCATCAATTGTCAATCAAGACACTAAACCACAGGCTTACCCATAGGCCAATCTTGTCAGGGTATTTTCCCAATTGGGTTCCCTTTCAAAAATGACTCTAGCTTATGTCAAGACACCAAGACACCAAGCTTGACCTTCATGTGAAATCTACTAGCCATATCTGATCTAACCCAAATTTTTCCTCAACATATCACTTCAGAGAAGTAGAAGGGAGGGAGAAAGGGAGAGAGGAAAAGAGGGGAAGGGGAGGGGGAGGGGGGAGGGGGAGGGGAGGGGGGGAGAGAGACTGATACAGAGAACTGATATTACAGCCAGAGATGAGAACTGGTTTTCTAAGTCCAAGTACCCTGAGACACTTGAGGAAAGGTATATCTGGGAGCCTGGGAAGCCCTGCTTTGATCTCGATTGTGGTGTTTACTCTGTGAGACACTATTGTCTGTTTGACAGAATCCTTAATTTCCTGGGAGATGGGCCTCTGGCCAATGCCTTGGTTGCATTAACTGAGATGAGACTCCCCATCCACTGTGGGTGGCACCATTCCCTAGTGAGAGCCTAGACTGTATGAGTAGAGAAAGAGAGCTGAGTAGCATGTGTATTCATTGCTATCTTTCCGATGTGGAGCCAGCATTGCTGCAAGCTCCTGGTGCCCAGACTTCCCTGCCATGAGAGACTGAACTCTGGGCCAAAATAAACCCTTCCTCCTCTAGGTTGCTTTCATTAGAATATGTCAGCACAGCAGCAGAAGAGACACTAAAGGGGAAACTAAGAAAACGTTCACACTTATATATAAAATCACACTCAAGTTTCTTTTCTTTTTCCATTCCCTACCCAGCCCAATGCCATTTCAGAGAGGAAAATGACCCAACCTAAAGAAACATAATGGAAAAAATAGAGAAGAGATTGGTCTGCACTTCTCAAAATGAGTTAGGTTCATTCTGAATCCCCTCCACACGCACACACATACACTTGCACATGCGTGCACACACGCACACACACAGATAGACACATACACTTGCACATGTGCGCACACACACACACACACGCACACACACACAGAGATAGACAGACACATACACTTGCACATGGGTACACACACACACGCACACAGATAGACAGACACATACACTTGCACATGCGTGCACACACACACACAGGCACACACACAGATAGACAGACACACACACTTGCACGTGCGTGCACACACACACACACGCGCACACACACAGATAGACAGACACACACACTTGCACATGCGTGCACACACACACACACACGCAAACACAGATAGACAGACACATACACTTGCACATGTGCGCACACACACACACACGCGCACACACACAGATAGACAGACACATACACTTGCACATGCGTGCACACACACACACACACACACAGATAGACAGACACATACACTTGCACATGCGTGCACGCGCGCACACACACACAGATAGACAGACATATACACCTGCACATGCGTGCACACACACACACACACACACACACACACACACACCATATGAATTTGTGATTTGCCTAAAGCAAAATCAGGAAGCAGCCAATTGCTGGCTCAGCTGGGTAGCGGGCTCCCTGCCACAGGGGACTCTAAAGGCAAGACGTGGTGTGAAAAGCTATTAGCTGGGGAAGGAAACCACTCTTCCCTCTTGTTTCCCTTCAGACCACCCCACCTAAAGTACAGCTGGTCATAGCAGTACTTGACTGTATTTTTAAGTAACTAAACAAATTCTTGGTCTCTTCCAGAGTCTAAACACCTACTCAGTTTAAACTTTTCAAACTTAGAGTTTTAAACTGACCGACTGTGAGGATCATCAGGCATAAGGAGACTAGGGGCTTCAGGCTGCATATGAGCCCCAGGGCAGCCTCTTGAACCTGCCATGCAGGCCAGCCTCTGAGCCCCCTTGGAAAGACAGTTTTGTACTGATTGTGGGTAACACACTTGGCTCATGTTTGAAACTCAGGAAAACACTCGCTTCCCTTTTTCTTCTTCCTCTAGAGCCAAATTTCAGGTGTTACAGTATAGACAGGAATGTGTAAAAGAGATTTCTAATGCTGATCCTGTGGCCAACAGCTCCCCCAAGATCCTTTGTGGTGTTCTGAAGGCCAGTTTGCACAAGGCTTGTGCTGGCAACTCCAACATGTGTGCCCACAGGCAAATGCAGAGCCCTGGTCCCTAGATCACTCAAGGAGGGGAGTGAGGGGGGAACTGGTGTGTTATGCAGATGTAGTCCCATCCGGGAAAACACTGCCAACTCTATGTGGAAACTGAGGGATGCTGCAGCCTACAGCCACTCATCTGGTATCCATTCAAAGGGGTTGCACTTTAGACTGCCTCTCTGGGTGAAGCCTTCAACTGGCCACCTTGACCTCTCCGGTACTCAGCTTCTGGATCAGTCGGTTGAGGAGCTGTGATGGTTTTCTCGTTAGCAGGCTAGACACTCACCCTGGATACTTTAGCAAGATGACATCTAAACAATGAAAAGTAGGGAAAGGGCTGGGGGGTGTGACTCACTGGTAATGAGCTTACCTGGTAGGCACAAGTTCCGGGGGGCAGGGAGTTGGTGAAGAGAGCATAGAGAACTTGGTAGTATCCATTCTGAATATTCACGCGAGGATTGCTGTCATAGTTGGGTACGGTGGTGTATGCCTGTAATCCTAGCACTCAAGAAACTGAGGTGGAAGGATCACTGTTAGTCTGAAGCCAGCCTGGGCTATGTAGTAAGTTCCAGGTTACCTGAGACTGTGTGGCAAGAGTCTGCGTTAAAATATTTGTTTGTTTGTTTGTTTGTTTGTTTGTTTAAAACTTCCATAACAAGTCGTTGAGGACTTTTACCCTGTCTGTGGGACAGTACTGTTGACTCAGAGCCTAGCAAACTATGAACTATAAACACTGCCCCTCCCGGCATCCATGACTCCCTTTAATGGTACTGTTCCAAGATGACTGCCTTGCTGGAGGCTCACGACCCCAGCTGGACAAATCTTCCATGGGCCACTATGCTCCTCTGGACCAGGACATTCCATCCTAGTCTGGCAGTAGATCTACAGCCTTGTCAGAGACCTCTCAATTAGTCTGTCTTCTAGAAGCCCAGTTTTGCTACCATCCCAGGGGGGAAATTGAAACTCCAGTCCTGCAGGTTTCAATCTGAGAAGCATTAACACTATAGAGTATTTCAATTCAAGGCAAGGAGAGCGATAAAGCAGTGGGTACCCAGCAGAGGCAGGCTGGGGAATTGCCATCTCCACGGGCTCGATTAGAGAGAATTGGTTCATGTTCAAGAGGCAGCTGGCTACAAGGGTGAGAGGCAGATTTACAACCTGGGAAATGTGGGGTGCCTTGGAAAGAAGTTACCATCATTAAACAGCAGAGATCTGGCATGGCATGAACTCCTACAGGCCCAGTCGTGGTGGGCATCTTACTGTCAAGGAATCAAAGGACTTGTAACAACATAACAACATCAACAACACAAAGCACATGTTGAGCTTGTGCTGCGTGTGAGCTGTGTGTGATCAGGGTGGTCTCCAGATGCACCATCCACTGATGGGGTACCTCAGTTGTGAGAGCTTGCCTTTCATTTTACAAACAGAGATGTGTACTCCGGGAAGTATATGAACTGTGGGGCTGGAGTTGGGACTCGGCTCCGCCTGACCCCGCAGGTATGCCCTTAATTGTTCAACAAGTGAAGCAACCCATGCTACACCAGGAGAGAGAAAAGCAGTTACGCTTAGGGGCTGGGACAGCCTCTCTTTATTTCTCACAATCCACTACAAAGCTGGGTGAGATGAAGAATCGTGTGAATGGATGAATACCTGTGGAATCACACAAGAAAGGCTCGCAAACCCACTGTTCCTTCTTGTCACCTCCCACCTAGGACTTTGTGCCTTTAATGGTCCTTGGCAGTTACTCAGACTACTGTGAATCCAAATACTTATGTACCCCCAAAGTTAACATGTCAAATCCCTGGGTCCAATACAATGTGCCACAAGAAAAAAAATCACAGCAAATATTATGTTATTATTTAGTGGTATAATTGGCTTTTCCAATTCCAATTTGACATCTCATCAACCTGGGCATTCTTAACTCCAGAACATAAAACGAAAGTTCCCACCACACAATATACTGCAGAAGAATGGCTCTCATTAAGTAGAAAGAGGGACAGGCCAGGTGCCTCCAGGTACTTCTTGGTAAAGGTTAATAAAGTAGAGGGGGACTCCTGTGTGCACCATCTTAAAGGAACCAGAATCTCCTGCTTGGGGATGGGGGAGAATACTGGTAAAATTGGCTAATCTGATGAAGGCAGCTAATCAATCAAACGTCCATCTTCCCAGATGTATGGAGGTTTATGTCAAGTCGACAAAAGCTAACTGTGCTACTGTATGCACTCTCTTGCCGTGCTTCAAATCAGTGAATGGGGGCAGCTTCTCTCTGAGATGTTCTCCCCCTTGGCTTGAGTGTGCACTGTGCTTACTGTGTGGGTCTCTACAGGGAGATGGGGACATGAAGTCGGGGAGCCCTTGTTCTCTCTCTTTTAAAGCATCAAGGGGTCCTAGAGTCCTTAGATAGGGGAAACAAGAATCCTATGTTGTATTCTAAGTTAATTAGTTAGAGTCACTCTGTTAAAATGCATATGGGACTTCCTACAATAAAAAACATCTTTAGCTGTGTTCCCACTTCTAAGAACGTCTATGCAGATGATACACGGTCTGTGTTAATTGGAACTAAATCAGTGGAGCCACAGTCAATGGTTAATTATCTCAAGAAAGAAGAATAAAATTCATGCCTATAGCAAGCAAAGCTTGCAGCCTTAGTCATTTCCAGAACAAATATTATAATATATGCAGGGTTTTTGAATAAATATTCACAGACTCAAGGTTACAAATAGTTGGCTTTGAGTAGAACAGGAATGGTCTTTGACCTTCATAGGCTATAGAGTTAATAGAATCTTTAGGACCAACTGATGCAAACTAATTAGATATTTAGCTAAAACCTTAAGGAAACTGTATGTAGATATCTCCTAAGCATTTCTTACATTTATTCTTCAGTGAGTTGATTCAAGACGCCTTGGATCCTTAAAACTTGTGTCAATAATGTCTTAAAGCTTCTCACGTTCCCTGCTTAAAAATAAAAGTGTGGCTTCTGGTTTTAGCTTCCATTTTAATTCAAAAGCTTCCTGGCTTTTTCCTTTCTCCTTATTCTTACTAGTTTATACTTAAACATACTTATGTGAAATCTGTTACCATAGTATTACGGGACTGAGATCCCAGCTGCTCGGAACTGACAGCCCAATCATTGAGTGACAGTTGATAAGAGGGAATCTGCTTTGTCCAGAGGAAGAAACCTGAGAGGATGCTAAGGCTGTGGACCTCAAACCTTCATCCTGGATCACACGGGAACACAAAGGGATTTGGAGGATAAAGAGGAACAGACGGATGCAGGCTATGTGCTGGTGTCTCCTGTCCCCCTCTGGCCAGAACCTGGAAAGCAACCTCAACCTCAGCCTCAGCTTCAGCCTTAGTGCCAGCTGTGGCTTTCTCCTAACACAGATAGATGCATTGCTTTTCTGCAAGCTAACACTCATGGCACTTTGCCTGCTCTGTGTTAACTGATGCAGAGAAGGCTAGAGGGGAGTAGAGCAAAGATCACCAGGGTAGTAGAAACGTAAAGAAAAATTGTCTCATACTTAACATCATTACATTGAGGTAGAACTTCTGTTTAGAATTTAGAATTAACTCCACATTGGGGGGGGGGTGAGAGTGGGCAAGGAAACAATTCTTGTAGAAGGGTTAAGCAGGAGAAGCAAAAGTAACTCGCCAATGACAAGCGTCTAAAGGAGCAATTGTTACAAAAGGCCACACCCCCCCACACACACACCACATACACACATCACATATACACACATATGCCCCATACACCAAACACACACATACATAAACCACACATGTTTCATACATGTACACACCACATATACCACACACATAGACACACACCCCACATATACACACAAACACACACCATATATACACACACATGCCACATACACATACAGACCACATAAACCACACATGTTTCATACACATGCACACACCACTTACACCACACACACACACTCATACACACACATACCCCACATACACATACATAAACAGAGAGAGCATTGTCTATATCACACATAAACACATAAACCACATATATAACACACACTCACATATACACAGACCACATAAACCATCCTTCATATAACACACACACACATACACACACAGATCTCTTCCCAGTTATCAGATGTGCTCCCAACAGTGTGATTTAAAACATGAACTCTGCAAACTAATAGGAAATACACTTTTAAGCCATGGCAAAGTCCCAGGAGGAAAATGGCTAAAATGCATTCACAAGTTGGGTTCCCATGACAGAATGTACTTAATGAGATGTCAGAAAATAACAAGAAAACAGGGCTTCCCAACAGGAGCCTGAACACCACAGTCACTGGGCAGCTGTTCTGCATCCCTCGTGTTGATTTACTTCTGATGCTTGATGCTTCTCCAGTAAGGAACACGATACAGCCCGAGGGTGTGTATTTACTTTATAAAATTCGTATACTTCATAAAGTATTTATAAATTCTTTACTTTATAAAGCCTCACATATGTCTGTCTCTCTGTGCCAGCGTCTGTCTGCAACACTTACTTGTTCCTGTCACATCCACTGACAAGAGATGGAGTCATGTCGTTTCCAGTCCTACTATGTGTAGAGCCTGGTCCCTGAGAGCCCCCAACAAATGAGGCTCCCCTACCTTTCCTTGGCAGGCCCACTGAACATCCTAGGAATTAGTAGAAGGCAGAAGAAAGAAATGTATTCAATGTGGTTGGGAAGAGGAACAAGGAGGTTCAATAACTCCTCGAGTCCGTTTGTGGGGTCCTGGCATGATGTTCATGCTCGCTGGAGACTGAGGTATGCATAAGTAATCGGGGCTGGCGGAGCTGTGGCCCCACCGGTGTCACTGACTCCTGTGTCTCATCTACAAGGTGATCCAAAAAGTTGTCAGGATGGTGTGAAATCTCTTTCCCAGAGACAAGCTCTTCCTCTGCCCGGCAGCAGGCTTTGCTCATTTCCTCCTCCCAGCGTGAGATTCCTGCAGGAATTGTAATTTCTTAGAGACTAGAAGTTTGATAGCCAAAGGGAGCGCCACAAATGTCTCTGTAACATCTTCATTCCAATCATTGAAAATGAGGGAGCATTGGTGGCATGAAGAAGAGTGCCTTGGGTGTGATGCACCCAGCAGCTCCTTACCCCTACCAGGGCGCTGAGTGTAACTTACAGCATACACCGCCATAAACCAACTTCCACAAGATATTCCTTAGATACAGCTAAGAATGAAACAATGGGCGAGGGAAAATTCCATGGGCGGTGGAGATGGCTCAGCAGTGAGGAGTGCTCACTGCTCTTGCAGAAGACTGGGCTTGGTTCCCAGCACTCACACAGCGGTGCACAGCTGCCTGTAACTCCAGTTCGATGAGATCGGGCTTCTTCTGACTTCCAAGGGATCCTGAACGCATGGGGCCCATGCATACGATGCACATTAATAACAACAACAACAACAATAATAATACATTTTTAAGAGCAACTTCACACTTGAGAGTGAAGTGTCACACTGCCCTTGGGGGTTAAGTGAAGGCAGTCACCCAAAATGAGTTCCTCCTTCCATGTCACACCTGGTGTGGGCGTGAGGCCCAGAAACTGGAAAGTCAGGAAGGGAAGGGTTCTCCTAAGAGCGTTGTTCCTCTGCCATGGACCCTGTCACATTCTGTCACGGGCTTCCAGGAGCCTGACATTCAATTTTAAGAATTACAGAGGACTGGGCACACCGTTGCTGACATCCCACTATTTCGAGACTAGCAGCAAGCAAAGGACTTTTCATTTCCTGAAAGTGACAGGAAATTGAGGAACCTGCCTGAGATATCATCTTTGTGTGGGCAAAAGAGGTTGATGAAGTCAGATGGCCAGACAGTCCCGAGAGGGGAGAAAACAAAACAAAACGAAATAAAAGGCAACCAACCAAACAAGCAAACAATAAACCCAAGCTGTTGCAGGCTCCCAGTCTATCATCAAGTCCCACTCTCTCACTCTCACTGTTATTTCTGCCCATAGCTCTTCCTTCTCCAAAGAGAAAGAAGCCCTGGGGAAGCATGATGGGTGTCTGACCCCGGTCCTGGCTGTACAGTGGTTTGATAGAACAGCTATTTTACAGGTGAACAACAAAAGATGCCGAAAGCAAAGATCAGACGCAAGGGAGAGAAATGGGGAGAGGAGGGACCAGTAGTGCAAGCTATTTCTAGTGACAAAGGACTTGTTTTCATATAATAGACTTCTAGACGGGGAGGCTCAGGGGAAGCTGGTTGTTTCATACACATAGTAAGGCCCTTTAACTACAAAGGCCAGAATGGGAAGAGGAGAAAAGCCCCCACGGCAGATCTGATGCAGCAGAAATTTCCCAGCCCAGGAAGATAAGCAGGGGCTGGAGTCGTGGCTACACGGGCAAGAGCACTTGCTGTCCAATCACGAGAGCTCAAGTTCAGATCTATCACCCACCTTAGGTAAAAATGCCTATAACTCCAGCTCCAAGGGATACAACACTTTCTTCTGGTATCTAAATGCACACACACACAGACACACACACACAAATAAAATAAAATAAAATAAAATAAAATAAAATAAAATAAAATAAACAAATAAGATTAACACAGAAGTTGCCTACAATGGGAGGGAGGGGCAGAAGAGACAGAGGTGCCTGGATCATGGCAAGGCATACTGTGTTGTCTGTAGTCCAAGTGAGCAGGAAGTCTCTGGACTGAAGATCCATCTCCCACAGGTAGGCTAAGGAGTCTGCCCTGGCTTGTGCTCACTCGCTCTGGGACCCAACATGAAAGAACAGTTACCATTCCTACCATGTTCCACAGCTGTGTCAAACAGAAGAGAAATTCTAGCCCTGCACTGACTAAAAACATTTGCCAAGAGTTGACCCACCTCAGCTCTACCCGCATGTCTTTGGCCAATGCACGCCATGTAGATTCAGTTACATTCTAAAGAATGGGAGCATTGGGGAGATAACTCTGCAGATGAAGCCCTTGCCTTGAAAGTGTGAGGACCTGATTTGGTCATCAAAAACAAAGTGAGAGGCTGGGAAGATGGCTCAGTCTTTAAGAGTATGGAGTGTTCTTCCAGAGGCCCTGCATCCCATTCCCAACAACCACATGGTGGCTCACAGCCATCTGTAAGTCCAGTTCTAGGGGATCCAACACCCTTTTTTGGCCTCCTCAGACACTACACACATGTGGTGCAAAGACAGAAATGCAAGCAAAATACCTATATTATGAGTATATATGTGTGTGTATACATATATGCAAATATACGTATATATGTACCTACACACACATATATGAAATGTAGCTTTAGTCTTGACGTGATGGGAGACAGAGACAGGAGTATGTCTGTCTGGAAGTTCATGGGCCAGACCAGCTAGTCTGACCTATTTGGTAAGGCCCCAGTGTTATGAGCGACATTATCTCAAACAAAAAGTAGAAGACATCTCAGGTCTTGTGGTTTCCACACACACTCTGAGCACACATGCTCATGTGTACACACACACACACACACACACACACACACACACACACACTTGTGCACATAGAGAGAACACAGTCCCTTGTGATATGGAATATGTTGCTGGACTTGCCTGCACAGCCTAAAGACTAGAGGCCCAAATGGGAGCTGGTATCCCACGGGACACCAGCCTAGCCTGTGGCTAGAGTGGCCAGAGCAAGAGCTGAATTCTTCCTTCCTTTGCCCTTAGTCACCCTCTCTATTTATCTTCATTAAATACAAAGTATGCATCTAGCATGAAGTTAAGCTCCAGTCAGGGAACAACTCATGAGATCCATGGCCTCTGACCTTCAAGAAACTACTCAGGACCTTCAGATCCTGAGGTCTCCGCATGATGAAGTCAGGGCTGAGGGAGAAAGAGCCCTGATGATTGCTCTGACTTCAACTGTGACACTGAGGTTAAGTTCACTCTCCTAGATAGGTTTCACCTTCTCCACCTTATTCCGGGAAGGGGTGGAGCAAAGGGCGGGGCTTAAACTGTGGGCTTAACTACAACAGACAATGGAGAGGAAGGGACAGAGGATCCCATCCATGATGGCTGATAAGACACTCCAAGGGACAGGAAATCACAGACTTGAAGTTCCTCTCCACAGCCATAGCTACTGACCTCTGTGCCCCGCCTTTCTTCCCACAATCTTCACACATGCGCAGAGGGCTCAAGGCAACGGAGCCTTCAGTGCTTCCCACCACCCTCCCCTCCTGTGCATCGTCTTTAAAGCTGATGCTGATGCTGACATTCTCTGAAGAGAGAGAGCTGCTTGGCCTGCACTGGCTCGAGAGCTGCTGCTAGTACAGAAAGCTGTGGTCAGGGAAGTCATGTGTATACTCAGTAAAGACATCCTGAGAGCGGGTGTAGACTGAGTCCATAAATCATGGGCCGTGGGAAAACAACATTCATAATTCCCGAAACAGCTGCAAAAATGGTGACAGTCACGTCTTGCTCATCATACACCTGCCTTAGGGAATACTTCCTTATTGAAGTCTGTGTGGACCAGCTTTCCACCACTGTAAGAAAGCATCCAAGAAAAAGGACTTATACATATAAAAGGCTTATTTTGACCCCTGCTGCAGAACGTTGTTCCAGTCCACAACGAATTGGCCACACGGTGGCTTTAGGCCTGTGGGGAGACAACTCAGGATAGCAAGGACATGGAGCAGAACGAACTTTCTTCATGTGAGGAGGCAAACACATTGAAGACGGGATCAGGTGCCACAAGAGGGACCTCTCACTTGAGGGACCTCTCACTAAGCCCCTCTTAATGGTTTCATGACCTCTCAGTGGTAAGAACTTGAGGAGCATACCTTTTTAGCACATGCTGCATATGGAATCTAATCTGCTGCCGTGAACTTGGTTCGTTGTCTTCACAGAGCACTGCTTTCTCAGTCTACATCCCTGACTCCCACGTGCTGAGCATCTGCTGGGGGTGCTTACACAGAGGGACCCGTGTATCTCTCCTAGTGGTTAAAAGACATGTCAGTGAACTGTCAGGCCTTCCTCTGCCCTTATCTACTCCAGAGATGCCTGATTCCCTCTTGGTTCTTCTCCATGCCCTGCCTCCCTGGAGGACCAGTTGTTAGTGGGACTGTCAGGGCCATGAAACAAAGATTTGGAGAAAGAGATCAGGAAAGGACACTTGAGCTGGGATAGTCTCATGGTCTTATGAAGAGGTAGGCAGTCTCATCTGAGGATGGGACAGAACCAGGGAGTGTGAAGAAGGTGGTAGCCTGTGCCCACTCTAACCAATGCAATGAATTTAACGCAGTAGGTGGGCACCACTGAAACTGTCTACTGCCTTGATCATTGCTTTCTGCCTCAGCCACCACTTCCATCAGCTCCCATCTTCCTCTCCCCCTCCCCAGGACAGCTGCCTAACACCGGATCAGCACCCGCTAGCCCACATCTACAGCAGGGACTCAAGACTCCCTGAAGCAGACCTAGTTTCCAGTTAGACCAAGATGAGTCAGGTAGACCTTAGGTACACATAGAGCTCCCTTCTGCCCTCACCTGCTTCCAAATGGATGAGTCCTGTAATCTAGCCAGCAGATTCAACCCAAGCTTGGTTCTGTTCCTTTTGACCTTTTACAACTCCAGCTCGAAATGTTGAATCACGCCCATGAAATCTCCTAAACTTGACATCTCAGAAGAACGTATTTATAGGCGAGCATGTGGAGGATTCAAGCAAGAGAATGGTGTTGAGATTTGGCCTTTTGCTATGTATTGTAATACTACACATTGCCCCACCCCACCCCCCAGACCCGATTGCCTCACGTTATGCTGCAAAACCTTGCTCCCCAAGTTATCCTTGATTGGAGAGTAAAAATACCTACAGATTATAGCTGAGCAGAAGATAGACAGGGTTTTGGGTTCCTGAGTTTGAGGCCAGAGTCAGGGTACCACTAGGAATGGGAGGAAGAAGAAGGTGGAAAGAAAAGATGACATGATAAGAATCTTGAGAACATGGCCACAAGGGCTGGCCAGTTGAAGTTGAGAGCATCCCAGATGGAACATGACAAGTTATTGGCAGGGAAGCAGACATAATAGCATAGAGGATAGATATCTGCCAGCCTTAGTGCATTAAAGGTTTACTATAAACATAAAAGTTGAGTGTTATCTGGGAACTGGATGACCAAAGGCAGGGTAGAAGTTCCCGATTGAGATTAAATATCTACTACGACAGAATGGTGGCTGCCCAGAGGCCATAAATGTGAGTGCTCAAGAAGCATTGATAAAGCCGTCCCCCAAATAAATGAAGCACGTCCTAGCCTCTTTCCTTTAAGACTCTAACTTCAGAGTTATATTGAGAAGATGACTTGGTGGGTAAAGTACTTGCCTTTTAGCCATGAGGCTCTGAGTTCAATCCCCAAAACCCAAATTTAAAAGGCCAAGCTGGGGGACGTGGGGACGTGAAGGTATAGATGGCTCAGTGGTTAAGAACAACTGGCTGCTCTTCCAGAGGACCCAGGTTCAATTCCCAGTACATGGCCCTCACAACTAACTGTCTGTAACTCCAGCTTCAGGGGATTGGACACCCCCACACAGATACACGTGCAGACAAAACACCAATGAGCATTTTTCTAACACGTGAATTTGGAGGACTGAAGAGATGTCTCAGTGGTCAGCAGCACTGACAACTTTGGCAGAGAACCTGACTTCAATTCCCAGCCCCCACATAGAGACTCACTACTGTCTATAACTCTAGTCCCACGGGATCTGACACCCCTACACAGACACCGATGCAGGCAAAACACCAATGCTTATAAAACGAAAATAAATTATTTTTTTAAAAAGAAAACGGAGCATAGCGGCACATACTTGTGATCCCAGAACTAGGGAAGCCATGGCAGAGGGACCCCTAGATCTCACAGGTCAGCCAGTCTAGCCTACTCGGTGAGCTCCAGACTATGTCCCCACTCTCCCCAAAAGGTGTTTGTGACCTAAAGAATAACCCCGGGGGTCGTTCTCTGGCCTTACATACATGCATGTGTGTACACATGTAAGTACACCTAAGCACACATGTGCACCAGCACACATACAAACGTACATAACAGAATACACTCTCATAACTATGCATTTAAATGTTCATAAAGCAAAATTACACTTACAAGCATGTGTATAAATCACATATCTCTACCTTGCTTTATATGTAAAACCTTGTCTACATATAAATACAGGATATATATATCTCCACACATACATTTTACTTTATATTCTGGCTGTGTTTTGTTTTATATGAATGAATGTCAGAAAAACATCAAAGATGGCTGAACCAAGTCTTCACATGTTTTGGGCACTCCACTGGCACTTCAGTGATGTTCAACTAAGTTCTGAAAATCCAGCATATGCTACTTACAGGCATTCTATGCTCATTTCATAAATGTATTTTTCCTTCGCTTTCATACCGGCAAAATCACTAATTGTGTTGTAATAGAGTGAATATTTTGTATAATGTGTGTTTAGCTGAAAGTCGTGTCCAATTAGCCAGCTTTTCTTGAGCGATTACATTTTTAAAATTCACTCCAATTTGGACAAATGGCTCCGTAGAGACAGCTGGATTCGCGGCTGTCAATAGAAGTATAAAAGTCTCAGGTTCATAAAAGGACTGTAAGTTTTGCATAAACACTACAGCAATGCAACAGAGCTGTGTAAACTAATTATTTCTCAGAAAATATTAAATGTGTGGAATTCATTAAAAAAGAAAAACAAATTCTCAGACAAGCTTTTCAATAGCTCTTAAAGAAAGGCACATTCACATGCTGGCATTAAAAACTGTCATGCTTCATACACGTTACACTTACACATCTACACACACATATAAACACACACATAAAAGACCAGGAAAACTATTATTTGTTATTGCAATCTGACCTCCAACCTATAGGGGCAGTACTTCTTATGTGCGCACGAGAGGGCGGGGAGTGGGTTGAGTAGTACTCCTGGTGCTGAGTAGGAGTCAGAGGTCATCTGAGAGGTACAGGAGCTGAGCCTTGAAGGGCAGGACAGGTGTGCCAGAGGGACACAGAGGGTCCTTGTGGTGGGCAAGGCTGCTCCCCTGTGCCCCGGAGCAGATTGGGGAGGGGCCTGAACCATTTGTTTGGGAACACCTGTTTCAATATTGTTATGCAAATATGTGATGGTCAGCTCATTAGTCAGGGAGATCTGTTTTCCACACCCCCCACGTTCTGTCCCGCCCCCTCCCTGTCCGTCCGTCCCCCCAATCTCACCTAGCACAGTCATTTCAATTCACAGGTCTAAGCACACCCTCTCCCACTGAGGCCAGACAAGGCAGCCCAGCTAGGGGAAGGGGATCCAATGGCAGGAAACTGAGTCAGACACAGCCCAGACTCCAGTTGTTAGAGGACCCACATAGAGACCAAGCTGTACATCTGTTACTAATGGGTAGGGGTCCTAGACCCAGCCCAAACACAGAACCCAGAGTTTTAAAAGTCCAGTGCAGGAGAGAGGAGAGAGGAGAGAGGAGAGAGAGAGAGAGAGAGAGGGAGAGAGAGAGAGAGAGACAGAGAGAGAGAGAGAGAGACAGAGACAGACAGAGAGACAGAGAGAGACAGAGACAGAGAGAGACAGAGACAGAGAGACAGAGAGAGAGAGAGAGACAGAAAGACAGAGAGAGACAGAGAGACAGAGAGACAGAGAGACAGAGAGAGAGAGAGAGAGAGAGAGAGTGTTACCTGAACTCAGGAGACACAGAAATGGATGTATTTCTGAAATTCTCCAAACAGCTAAGCTTGGCCTACTTAGAAAGTTTCAAGTCAGTAAGGGGGCAAGGGAGTGGTTGTGGCTTCAAAAAGGAGATATTGAGTTCAGGTGTGTGACACAGATCCATCCCGGGACCATGTGCCTGGGGACATTTTCCTAGGTTGCTAATTCTAAAGGTGTGAGCGTGGCCACTTGGTAGTTATAAAGGACATGGCTGAGCTGCTCTTACAGTCTGAGTACTGGATACTCTCATCACGTGTAGGTCTGGTGTTTGCATAGATCCACAGCTGCCCTGAACCAGGGGAGAGCCAGGTTGGCACCAAATAGGTCAGCAATGGCCAAGCAAAGAACTCTGGAGAGTCACCGGTGGCCCTGACACCTCATCCTATCACTCCACTGGAAGGTTGCAGTCTGGAGGAATTGTGAACAAACCTGCCATTATTGCGACCGTTGTACTTACAGACATACATTTTCAGTGCAGTCAGCAGTGTTGATGGTTTGAGGCCTGTTTGAATTTTTAACATTTTGATAGGATAGAGATGGCTATTTGCCAAGTTCATGCCCCAGACCCCTGCAATCAAGTAACAGATTGTAGGAAACCGAGGTCTCGCAAGGTTTGAAGTCCTGGATGTTTAGCTCTATTTGGCCAGGTGGGCATGCTTGAGAGAGAGAGATGGTTGTTTGGGGCAATAAGAGTTTGTCTGGCTGAATATGAAGTTGTTTAACTGTCTTCTGTGTGGCTGAGCCCTCTTACAGTTCCATTGGCAGTGAGCATGATCCTGGTTCTTCTGGAACTAGATACTGTCTGTTCGGGATGTGGGTATCTTGGTAGGTACATGGCAGCATAATGTTCTAACCTGCAGCTCTTTTGTGTGTGTGATAGGGATATCTTGTCATTTCCTTACTTGTGTCTGTACAGTTCCAGGACACAGACATTACTCAGTGATGGGAAAGGAGGCTCCATTGTGTGGCACAGTATCCAGGAGCCTTCTAGGTGTGCATTATCAACATTTAGCCTTTTTCCAACTGGATCATTCACCGGACACTATTTAAGAGTTCTTTGTAAATTGCTGGGTTCAGGACCTGTTATAAAAAGATGTCCCTCTGGTGTGTGGCTTGGGTTTTCATTCTTTTAACTGCCCCCATGCCACCACCCCCACTTCTTATTTTGTTAGTTAAGATAAGTTTGGAGAGTGCAAAGTAAAAGAGGAGGAGGAGGAGGGGGAAGGGGAGGGGGAGGAGGGGGAGGAGGAGGAAGATAAAGAAGGGGGCTGGAGAGATGCCTCAGCAGTTAAGAGCACTGCTCTTCCAGAGGTCTTGAGTTCAATTCCCGGCAACCACATGGTGGCTCACAACCATCTGTAATAGGATCCAGTGCCCTCTTCTGGTGTGTGTCTGAAGACAGCTATAGTGTACGTCTATACATAAAATAAATAAATCTAAAAGGAGGAGGGAGAGGAGGAGGAGTAAAAGTCCTAAGAACCAGGGCAGCTTATAAACTGGATTCACTTTCAATTCCTGAAAGATCGGAATGTGAGGGAAATGAAACTGTCAGACAATCTTAATCAAGGTTCTATTAAAAGGGCCACCTCTCAGGGAGGCTCCAACTGGGTCTGCAGCCTCTATGGGACTGCACATCTACCTTGATCCTCATGGTGACCTCCCAGATGGAGGTTGTTCCTCTCTCCCCTCCTCCTACCTCCATCCACTCTGCTGTCTTGGGGTTTAATGGGCCGGTGTGGAGGGTTGAAAGGACAGTGTTAACAAGAGTCAAATCAAAAGGATATTCACCTAACTGTGTGTCTGCCTCTCTTCCTGGTTCCCCATTCTATTATTCCCATGCTGTGTGGGGGCCCAGCATTCGCTGAACATCTGGCCTCCCCCTCAGGAGGCTCAGGGTGTCCTTTTCCTCGCTGCAGTCAGTTCATGCTGGGCGTGCCCCACCCTCGGCAGGTGTAAGGTTTCTACTGGGTAGATCAAGCCAGCCTTGAACCCCAGCTCTTCCTGCATGAACTTCCTAAGTGCTGGGAATGCAGGGACATGCCAACCTTGCTCGACTGAGTGTGGTTGTTTCTGATTTATACCCCCTGCCCCAAGTCATTCGACTCAGGGAAAAACGCAAAACAAAAGCAAGATTTTAATCCAAGAGACAAGAGAAAAATGAAACTAAAACATGATACAAAGCTGAAGAACGGGAAAGATGGAAGAGAAAAGAATGGAAAAGCACAGTGTGTTTATGTATATAGTTCATGAACTCTTTAGAAGACTCAGGTTCCCCGGGGTCGGGGCGGGGGACGGAGGGGGGGGGGCAGAATCCAATCAAAAATATGTTACTTTCTCCGACTTCAAGCTCAGAATCACTAAAAAGTGGCAAACTGGTGATGTGATTCCAAACCTTTCCCTATCTTATCTTTTCAGAAGCTGCAGCAATTGCCTTTTCTTCTAGAATGTCGTCCCATTGTTTAAAAAGGAACTTCAAATTAGAATGATCTTCCCTGGGCAATTCCTGAAACAGCCACTAGATGGCAGAATGAGACCACAAAGATGCTGTGTCAGATTGGCTGCTGATCTGCATGCAGCCCGGGGAGCCGCGAGCTAGCAAGCCATCTCCTGCAGGCATCTGATTAATAATGGGGCTGTAATTATCTTTACACAATCCCGATTGCAGCTCCCGTTGTAGCCTAGCTGTTAAATTAAACTGCACAAATAAATATGCCTTGCGACTCAGCCTCCCCAGCACTGCCCACCCTGGGTGGCTTCCAGGCATATTAACATATCAAAACACAAACAGAACCCCTCCCCACTCCCTTCATTTTCATAACAAAAGGGGCCCCCTTTCATCTCCCCAGCAACCGGGTCTGTATTTAAATAGCTCTGTGAAGGCCGATAACGTTATTACTTTATTTCCCTAGTCTAGCCCTGGGATATCTGCTTCTTCGGGAAGATGGATGGATGGATTTTATTAGGAAGATGAAACACCCACGGACCCAAGCGGCCTGAAGCTTGGTGCAGAAGAGAGCCTGTAAAAGCCTCACCTAAAGGAATACTCAGAAATAACTAGGGATCCTAATTGGTCTGAGGCAGCGCTTTCCGGCTTAGTGGTCTAGGGTCAAAGGAATGAAAATGCAAACGAAATTGGGTTAGGGCCATAGGTTCCGGATGGTGGCATTATAAACTGTAGAGCCCTGGGCATGAAGACACATAGGGGTTAGAACTTCCTAGAAAGCACTTCACCCCAGCTGCAGGGCTGCTGACTTCCCCCCAAGTAACGGGAGATGTCTAGAGATCCTGCCTCCAGCCAGGGACAACTCAGGCGTGGGAGGGAGCTACACAGATGATGCAGATCCTGATTTGACTCCCAGTGTTAGAGAAGCTTGTACAATCCAAGGACTTGGCAGTACAAAGGCCTGTTTGGGGCGGCGGAAGCTAAGTCCTGAGGTTAACTCCTGCAGCAGGCACTCCTGTTAGGCCCCCAGTAGGTAGAGGAGAAGGGAGGCTTTACTCCCGAAGAGACTCCCTTCCATCATCCTAGGAGCTCCTCCTCTGCTCCCGACTACACATCGTTTGTGCTCCGTGGAATGAATGGGTGTCTGTTTCCGCACTCAGTGGAGGGGTGGGACTAAGCAAAGATGGAGAGGCTGAGGGAGGCGGGGCCGGGAGATCTGATAGTACATCTTAAGAAAGGAGAGAGGGATCAGCTAGCTTATCAACAGTCTGGTTCCCCAGGGTGAAGACAGGTAGATAGACTCGGGATAAACAGCATGGCTCTTCTGCGATGTGGTATCCTTGAACGCACGGGTTGATGAAAGCGAAAATGAATGAGTAAACATTCCAAGAAGCAGGGGCAAACTCCAGCCAGCACAGGGCTCTAGATCCCAAGAGCTTTCAGGAGGCGGTCTCCGAAAGGGCGGGGCTTTCTTTGACTGACATAGGTGATAGACATCTCATGAGTTGTGCCATCTCAGAATTGCCTATGTAACAATCATATGCATGAGGTAGTCTGCATGCATCAGCCTTACGGGATTTGTGATGTCCCAAAGGCCAAAGACCATCCTTTCCTTAGTGGCTTTGCACTGGAGAAATCTCTAGAGAACTGAATCCTCTGTTGGGCTTTGGTTTCTAACTGTGGTCGGAATTTTTGTTTGCTTGTTGGGAAGGGTTTTTCACAGTCCAAGGGACTATCTGGAGCAGTGAGGAAATGGTCTTCTTTGTTGACATTAGACCCTGGAGTGATTTTCCTATGACTTACACGGCCGTACCTCACTTGAAGAGGGCGCAGTAAGACAGAGCCATGATCATGAGAAGACCCCAGGAGAAAGGATAACCCCCTCCTCATATAGCTATAGATTTCCAGAGGAAATCCCAAAATCTCTCTCTGTCAGATCACAGTCATGAAAGGCTGCTTCGATGTATGCTCACCTGCCCAGGAGGCAGAGGAAGGACAGCCCATCCCCAGATACACTCCTCCTTAGCTGCTATAAGCCTCCTCCCTGAGTATCGCCCGCTACCTGGCGGGCTTCCCTTACAAGATAGAGTGGAGATGGGCTCAGGGGATTGTTGTCACAAGGGACTTCAGTTCCTTCCCTTGGTGGTTCATGCATTTATGCATTCCACAAAAATTAATTAAAAGTCTATTGTGTACAGACTATTACACTAATCACTTAAGAAGCCCGCAAAAGAAGACAGGGGCATAATGAAGCCTGTGTTTATCATCTTGAGTCCTGGAGTTGAACGTCAGCTCAGAAAGCAGGAGGCGCTTCCACTTCCCATTTGGCCCTAATGGGAGGGGAAGAGCGCACCACCGGCCTTGCCCAGTGTCTCAGCTCCTGGATGGGGAAGGGCTGTTTCGTGATTTGGCGTCCATGTTTCCAGTTTCATTTCATTGTCAAGAAGCCTTGCACCAAACTGCTCCCGGCTCCCACAGGCTCATGCTCCCTACAGTCCTGAGAGCATCAGCTACAGCATCTGCTCTTACACAGGCTCAACCCAAGCCAAGGATTGCCAGGAACTAGCCAGGAATTCAGGAGCAGGAGAGGGAGAGAATCCCAGCCAGATAGGGCCAGCTCTTCTGAGCTCTGCTCCAGGAGGTGGCTGTGTTAATGGGAGGAGCCCAGAGTGAACTTGAGGGAAGCTTCAGGAAAGATGCTTGGAGACCATGGGAACCCAAAATAGAGAACACTAGCAGGGCAGGGCACCGAAGGAACTACCCAAGGAGCCTGGCTGTCGGAAGAGCAGCCTCTGCCGTTAGGCTGAGCCTGATTTGTTTGCCGTCCAGGTGTTGGGGCTCAGAGGGTCACTTAGCCTTCCCGCACCTCCCCTCTCTGACCTCTAGAATGGGGGTAACAGCAGTTCCTCCTGCTTGAGACCACTCATGTCCTAAACTCATAAAGCCTCCTTGCAGAGGGCACTCAGTGACCACTGGCTGGTCTCTCTGATTTAAAGCAAAGTGGCTTGAAGATATGAGAAAGGTGTCTGAGGACTAGGTTGAGGCTGGGCATACACAACAGAGGCAAGCTGGCACTGGGGACCACAGAACAGTGTCCTGAGGACTCTGCAGCCAGGGGATTGGGCTGTCTCTAACTACAGTCTGGGCTGAGAAAAGTCAAGTTTTCTATTTAGTTACTAATCTATAACGGAGTTCTACTCAGTATTTGAAGAGTGGTATTGAGGCCTCCAACTACTACCGTCTATTTCTTTGAACAGTTTGGTCAGATTTTGCTTCATGACTTTCAGTGATCTGTTGTTAAGTAGATATATCTTCATAGCTGTTAGAAATGTCTGATAGAATGACCATTTTGCCAGCATAAAATATTTTTGCAATGACAACAGCTTTTGTTTTAAATTCAATTCTGTCTGATATCCATATAGCCAATCTAGTTTCTCATGCCTGCTGTTTGCATAATAGATGCTTTCCTACTTGTTTGCTTTCTACATAGTTGCATGTTTAAGGCTAAAATGTGTCTTTGGCAAACAGCATACAGATGGATTCTCTTATTTAGTCTGACAATCTCTGCCTCCTGATTATATTTTCTAAAACATTTACATTTAGTGTTATTATTCATGACATTAGCTTTACATCTGCCATTTGTCTATACATCTATGCAGTTTTCTATTCTTTCGTGAGTCCTTTATGCCTCATTTTATACTAAGTGGGACTGTTTAGTGTAACATTTTATTGCTTTGATTTCTTTGACTGTAGTTTCTGGCTTACTTTCTTAGTGATTGCTCTAGGGCTTGTCATATGCATGCTAGCCTTTCAGATTAACTCAAACGTCATTTTAGTGAAATACAGACTTAATGCTCACAGAGGACTCTATTTCCTCTGCAGCTTCTTTTATGTTGTTATTGTCTTTATGTCTAAGTATATTGCAAACCCAGCAGTTCACTGTAATAATTCCTACTTTTTGATATTTTATAGCTACTTTAAAAGCTGAGAAAAAAAGGAGGAAGGCATCTTTAAATAACCTGATTATCTCTACTTTCTTATTTGTCATTTCTGTTTTTCTTCCTGTCCCTTTTCTTCATGTTCCTATGGCTTCATGTTATCACCGGGCATCCTCTGTCCACTCTAGAGCAATGTCCCTCCCACCAAACTTATGTATGTTAGTGCCAAATGTTGTGTATCGATATTACAGATTCATTACAACTGTATACATATTGGTTTCTACATTGCTTTTGAACTGATTAAGAGATGAAACATGCATTTATTTCATAGTAGAATAGCTTTATTTCATACATACACACACAAACACATTTACATCAGTTATCTTTGGGTTTTGTTTCTATTTTCTTATAGATTTGAACTTTCATCTAACTTTAGTTGTAACATAAAACATTACCCTGAATATTGTTTAAATATACTATAGGTATATATGTATACCATATGTACATATTGTACTAAATTTACAGTATATATATATATAACATACACACAATCATATATTCATATATATGCAAATGTTTTATAATGTATGTGTCTGTTTGTCTGTCTGTCTGTCTGACTAGTCAGGGACTTAATATGTACCCCAGGCTGGCTTTGAATTCATAATCCCTCAGCCTCAGCCTCCCAGGTACTAGAATGACTGACATGTGCCACCATGCCTGGATAGTGATTTTTGAAAACCATGTTCTAACAATTAATTTTGTATTTAAAAAAAAATCTGGAAGTGTTCTTATTTTTTGCTTTCATTTAAAATATTTATCTATTTTTATTTCATGTTTATAAATATTTTGTCTTCATGCATATTTGTACACCACTTGCATTCCTGATACCCACAGAAGCCAGAAGACTATACTGGAACCCATGGAACTACAGTTACAGATTTTTGGGAGCCACCAGATGAGAACTGGGAACCACACCTGGGTCCTCTGTAAGAACAGCCAGTGCTCTTTACCACCAGAGCATCTCTCCAGAGCCCCTTTACTTTCATTTTTTATTAAATATTTTCTTTATTTATATTTCAAATGCTATCTCCTTCCCTGGTTTCCTCTCTGAAAACCCCCTATCCCATCCCCCCTCCCTCTGCTTACCAACCCACCCACTCCTTTGTCCCTGTCCTGGCATTCCCCTACACTAGGGCATTGAACCTTCTCAGTACCAAGGGCCTCTCCTCCCATTGATGTCCAACAAGGCCATCCTCTGCTACATATGCAACTGGAGCCATGGGTCACTCCATGTGTACTCTTAGGTTGGTGGTTTAGTCCCTGGGAGTTTTGGGAGTCCTGGTTGGTTTATATTGTTGTTCCTCCTATGGGGCTGCAAGCTCCTTCAGTTCCTTTCGGTCCTTTTTCTAGCTTCTTCATTGGGGACCTTGTGCTCAGCCCAGTGGTTGCCTGAGAGCATCCACTTCTGTGTTTTTCAGGCACTGGCAGAGCCTCCCAAGAGACAGCTATATCAGAATCCTGTCAGCAAGCGCTTGTTGGCATCCACAATAGTGTCTGGGTTTGGTGACTGTATTTAGGATGAATACCCAGGTGGGGCAGTCTCTAGATGGTCTTTCCTTCAGTCTCTGCTCCATACTTTGTCTCTGTATCTCCTTCCATGTGTATTTTGCTCCCCCTTATAAGAAGGACCGAAATATTAATACTTTGGTCTTCCTTCTTCTTGAGTTTCATTTGATCTGTGAATTGTATCTTGGGTATTCTGAGCTTTTCGTCTAATATCCATTTATCAATGAGTGGATACTATGTGTGTTCTTTTGTAATTGGGTTACCTCACTCAGCATGATATTTTCTAGTTCCATCCATTTGCCTAAGAATTTCATGAATTCATTGTTTTTAATAGCTGAGTAATATTTCATTGTATAAATGTACCACATTTTCTGTATGCATTCATCTGTTGAGGGACATCTGGGTTCTTTCCAGCTTCTGGCTATTATAAATAAGGCTGCTATGAACATAACGGAGCATGTGTCCTTATTACATGTTGGAGCATCTTCTGGGTATATGCCCAGAAGTGGTAAAACTGGGTCCTCAAGTAGTAATATGCCCAACTTTCAGAGGAACAACGAAACTGATTTCAAGAGTGCCTGTACCTGGTATCTTGATTTATTCTCAGACTCCCCGATTCTTTTTTCTGCCCACTTCTGTCTGCTATAGAGCTCTGCTAATCTTTTTTTTTTTTTTTTTGGTCAATTTTGTTGTCAGATCCAGAATTTCCACTTAGCTGTTCTTTTTAATCATTTTTACATGTTTCTGAATATATACATCCTGGCCACTCTAAAGAATCCCTTATCTGCTGATTTCAACATCCTCCTTGCAGGGAGTTTTACTAGGGAAATGACACCCTTCACAATAGTCACAAAAAATATAAAGTATCTTGGTGTGACTCTAACCAAACAAGTGAAAGATCTGTATGACAAGAACTTCAAGTCTCTGAAGAAAGAAATTGAAGAAGACCTCAGAAGATGGAAAGATCTTCCAAATTGAAGAAGACCTCAGAAGATGAAAAGATCTTCCATGCTTGTGGATTGGCAGGATTAATATAGTAAAAATGGCCATCATGCTGAAAGCAATATACAAATTCAGTGCAATCCTCACAAAAGATTCAAACTCAATTCTTCATAGAGTGAGAAAGAGAAATTCTCAAATTCATGTGGAATAACAAAAAAAAAAAACAAAAACAAAAACAAAAAACAGAATAGTGAAAACTATTCTCAACAACAAAAGAACCTCTGGGGGAATCAGCATTCCTGACCTCAAGCTGTACTACAGAGCAATAGTGATTAAAACTGCATGGTATTGATATAGTGACAGACAGGTAGATCATTGGAATAGAATTGAAGACCCAGAAATGAACCCACACACCTATGGTCACTTGATCTTTGACAAAGGATCTGAAACCATCCAGTGGGGGGGGGGGGGGGAAGACAGCATTTTCAACAAATAGTGCTGGTTCAACTGGCAGTTAGCATACAGAAGAATGCAAATCGATCCATTCTTGTCTCCTTGGACAAAGCTTAAGTCCAAGAGGATCAAGGACCTCCACATAAAACCAGATACACTGAAACTAATAGAAATAAAGTGGGGAAGAGCCTCGAGTACATGGCCACAGGTGAAAGTTTCCTAAACACAATACCAATAGCTTATGCTCTAAAATCAAGAACTGACACATGGGACCTCATAAAATTACAAAAGTTCTGTAAGGAAAAGGACACTCTCAATAGAACAAAATGGCAGCCAACAGATTGGGAAAAGATCTTTACCAACCCTACGTTCAACAGAGGGCTAGTATCCAATATATACAAAAAACTCAAGAAGTTAGACTCCAGAGAACCAATTGACCCTATTTAAAAAATGGGGTACAGAGCTAAACAAAGGATTCTTAACCAGGACTATCGAATGGCTCAGAAACACCTAAAATTATGTTCAGCATCCTTAGTCATCGGGAAACACAAATCAAAACAACCCTGAGAGTCCACCTCACACCAGTCAGAATGGCCAAGATCAAAAACTCAGGTGACAGCAGATGCTGGCAAGTATGTGGAGAAAGAGGAGCACTCCTCCACTGCTGGTGGGATTGCAAGCTGGTACGACAACTCTGGAAGACAGTTTGGTGGTTCCTCAGAAAATTGGATATAGTACTACTTTCATTTTTTAGAAGACTATTTTCTTGGAAATTAAATCCTTGGTTGAATGGTTTTGCTTGCCCTTTCCCTTTCTGTATTTTGAATACGTTACCTGACCTCTATCAGCCTGTGGCTATTATTCCATTGAACTTTCTTTCTATGAGATGAATCAGTTTTATCTGCTTTCTTCTAGGATTTTCTTTTTGACTTTGACATCATTTGTGTTTTTTTCTAGGTGTGGCTGTCTGTTGTAGCTAATATTATTCAGGGGGTTGTCACACCCCTTTATTGTCTCTAAATATCTATTGGGGGCTTCTACCCCACTTCAGACCACATTGTTCCCAGATAAAAGACACAGAAACTTTTAGATTTATAATAAGCTTAAAAGCACTAGAGCTGGGCAGATATCAACCCTCTATGCTATTTTGTTTACTTCTCTGTCAATAACACTGAGGTATCATTGGCCCTGTCCTGCCTGGGCCGCTCCTACTCCATCAGGGCAGCCCCCATTTTCATGCACTCAGATCTACCTACCCCACGACAACTTTCTTCCTTCTTTCTTCTCTCCTCCTGGCCCCAGCTTTAGACAACACGACCCTGAACCTTCACTCTGCCTCCTTCTCTTCTGCCTAGCCCGGGGTTGTAGGCAGGGATAACTGAGTGGGCATGGTGGGGTGGGTGGTAGGGTTTACACAAGAAAGGCTGGTGTATGTGAGGATCTCCTATAGGGGAGATGGCAGCAACCAGATCTTGGAGACCAGTATTTAGCATCTGAATGCATAGCAACACCAGACCAATTCCCTGCAGCTGTCTTTTCATTTACCTTTGTGGAGTTTCCTGGGGTTCTTGGGTGTATATGTTAACGGATTTCCAGCAAATGCAGGACTTTTTTATTGATGATGTCTTGGAGTATTTTTCTGTTCCTGTCTCTTCATATTAAGCATACATTGACACACTTCCAAGTGCTCTACATTTAACCTGAGGCTATGTTAAGGTTTTATCTGCTTCCTGGTATCTTGATTTATTCTCAGACTCCCCTATTCTTTCTTCTGCCCACTCCAGTCTGCTATGGAGCTCTGCTATTCATTTTTTAATTTTGGTCGGTTTTGTTGTCAGATACAGAATTTCCACTTAGCTGTTCTTTTTAATCTTATTTTTACATGTTTCTGAATGTATACATCCTGGCCTTTCTGCTGATTTTAACGTCCTCCTTGCAGGGAGTTTTGTTTCTCTCTCCTGTCTCCCCACCCCCTACTGCTGCCTTGTGCATTTTTCATACATTCTTGTCTCTTTCCTCATGGTATATATAACAGTATGTTAAAATTGGATGATTTAAGGAATATATTGTAGCAACTCTGAACACTGTTTCTGCTCCTTCATCAACAGGTTTTGTTTTGGTTATGGCATTTGGTTGGGGGTTTGTCTGGGAACCTTCTGCTGGGTTAAGCCTGGATGTTGCAATTCTAAGGCTACACAGTTGCCCTGGGTTAGCAGTATTTGGATCAAAGCCCTCTTTCAATGCTTTTTTTACCTGGACTATCTGTTAAGCCTCTAATCTTTTTGGGTATTATATCTTTAACTCAGAGCTCTGGGACAAGGGTTGCCAAGGCTCAATTTACCCAGTGAGCAGTGGCCACCAGACAGCTATGTTCTGGGCCATTCTGTCCATTCAGGGATCCTCTCTATAATGAGTGTTCTGCGTGAAACTTTGTGTGGAGGTGATGTCATGTGACTGTAGTCTCACCTAGAGGCAAAGACAGGAGAATAGTCATGAGTTTAAGATCAGCCTGGGCTAAAGAG